>NW_028247858.1:0-13858 GCF_964263255.1 Lissotriton vulgaris
GGATATATTAAAATAAATATTTAGATGGAGGATTTAGTAGCAGTGTAATTGACTGTTTACTTGACCAATTTATAGTGTCTCACTAAATATAGTGGATGTTGACTAAACTGTTTGAATATCTGTATCACTTTGTCAGTTGTTGTGTAAACAGGTACTCCAGTTGGTTACTAGCTATGTGAAAGTCTGTATTAGTTATTGATTAGTTAACTGAGTATTTGTATGGTAGAGTGAATGTGTGTGTGGTTCGGTGGAGGGTGTGTGACTGCCCAAAGATGTGTGAATAGTTGATTCACTAGATATATGAAGTTAAAACTACATGTTCTAACAGTTGTTTGGGTGAGTGAATATCATTATGGGTGTGGTGATGAGCAAATATATTTCTCAACGGTACATGTCCAACAAACTAGAAAAATAAAAGGCAGTGTATGTGTCAGTTGTTGTATATAAATAAGTATACATAAGACTCAATGATTGTGTGAGTGACTGTATGGATAACTTTATACTTGTAATAATGATTGTATAATTCACTAAGTATGACTTACTATCTAAATGAATAGAGGAAATTGTGTTTGCATAAGTGTGCCTATACCTCACTCATATCTTCTACCCCAACCGTCTGACTCCTCTTAAACTTCTTTCTACTAATTGCAGGTTTATTATTAATTGCAGGTTTATATAGCGCTAGGATCGACTCCCGGAGGAGTATCTCCGCGCTTCGACCGCTGCGAAACCCTTCCTGGCTTCCCTGAGAGATTGTCCCTTAATGGGTATCTCCAGGGTGAGACCAGGCATCCCCGGCGGTCTGGTGGGGCCGTTAGTGAAGATGAGGCAAGCTAATGCCCAGAGTTGCCGAGTGTGATCGCTGATCAGAGTGGGTACCGAGGCGAGAGAATTATCGAGTCCGCTGACCCTGGTCCAGAAACCTGCCGCGTCGGGAATCGAACCCTGGTCCCGGGCCGTCCTCTGCTCTCGGGTCTGCCGCCTCTAACCAGTGAGCCACACTACTTCACAGTGAGCCACACTACTTCACTACTCCTTCTAATGCAACACCCTATCTCTCATCCTATAGATCTATCAACATATCATCTACATCCACTCTCTCATTTAGCCCAAACCCCACACCACTGCTATGATCGCCAAAATAACCTTTTCTAGACTCTCTCCTGCTCTACACCTCCTTGCATCATCTGACACCTCTTTTTTACAAACTCTCCCCTCTGACCCCTTCCCTCCAAAACTCCTTTTTACTCATCCAAAAGCTTCTTCCTACTGCTAAGACTTTAAAAAAAAATCCTTTACTCTTTTATCCCTCCACTATTCTTTTTCAATAGAAATTAACAGACTAACATGTTTCACTTCTCAAATTCCATATTCCATATTCAACTATACTAATATACTGCCCAAATAACTGAATAACATATCTACTACTCAAATTACTTCATATTTATACTATACTAATTTTCAACACTAACCCTTTATGGGTTCCGGAGTGGCGTGCTACTCGCCAGAAAAGCGCTTCAACGCCCATCAGGGGTAACAAGTGCTATATGAATGCAAATCTTTCTTCCCCTTTTATCCATCCGCTATCCTTCTCACTCCAAGTAACAGACTAATATCCACCACTGAAATTACCTCATATTTCACCATATCAATTCACCACTAATCCTCTATACGCTCCCTGAATAGCATGCGTCAACAAGCGAGCGATAAATAAATACAAACCTTTGTCCTACTCTATCCTTCTGCTATCATTCCAAATCCAAATAACTGATTAACCTATCCACCACTTAAAATGTACTTGCATGTTTCACTATACTAATTCAACACTAATTTCTCTGTGGGTCCCGGAGTAGCGTGCTACCCGCCGAAAAAGCGCTTCGACGCCTCGTCAGGGGTAGTAAGCGCTATATAAATGCAATTACAATACAATACAATACTATTCATACTTTCTATGGCAAAATGAACCCCCTCATTTTGTGTCTTTTTAAATTAAATGTTTTCAGACTTACCACTTCATTCCAATCAAGATGGCTTCTGGTGTGCCATACTTTTGTCATAAGTAAGACTGTTAGCGCTCTAGTTGTTCTTTAGAACACTCTGGGACATTCTGTCATTGGGCTATACTTGGGCTACATCTGGGTGATATTTGGGCTACATTTGGGCTCTTTTGTCTCTGGTGGCCATCTTGGGAGACTGCATGTCAGAATGTTTTAATGAAATAGAAGAGGATTTGAGAAGTCACTCAAAATGTGCCCTAATTTTTCTTTCTGCAGCACTAATAATACTTTCTATGGCAAAATATACCCCCTCATTTTGTTACTTTTTAAATTAAATGTTTTAAGAGTTACCACTTTATTCCAATCAAGATGGCTTCAGGTGTGCTATACCTTTGTAATAGGTAGGACTATTAGCGCTCTAGTTGTTCTTTAGAACACTCTAGGAGGCTGCAGTAGAACACAAAGGAATCAACTGACCGTCTCTGTCCTTGTTGGATGTACATGTTTTACTGAGAATGTCAGACTTCATTCTCACATGACTGAGAAAGATAATGTGAATTTACAGAAAATATGCTTTCAGTTGAGCTTATAGATCCCCTTCCAAACCACTGTGGGAAAAGCATGAGATAATAGTTTTCTTTCAAACATGATTCATGATATCACAGCAGAAAGCTTTTTCACATGATAAATACACCGTAGAACACACCACAATTCCTAAAATGAGTATGGTACCATCAACAAATGATTTATAATGTAACTAAAGTCCTAAAACCCTCTATTAACTACAATGCTTTTTAATGAGGTGCTATCATAGATATTGGTCCCAAGATGGCTGCCAACACTTCTTGGATGAAGTGCTGACAGCCAATCAGATCAGATGTGTGGTTAGGCTCCGCCCAGATATATATGTTAATTTTCATAAAAAGCACTGGAGCAATTTTCACCAAACATAGCAAAGTCACATCTGCGTACCAGTCCCTACAATTTTGCAAAGTTTGACATTATTCCGTTCAGCGGTTCGGGCTGTAGACTTGTCAGACCGTCCTATGGAAATTAACATGGGGAAAACACGTTTTGGGACCCCCGTTTTTTCTCAGCCCCCCCTTCACGAATCCCCCCGAAACTTTCAGGGAAGGAGCGGAGCGGAGCTGGCCAAAATTTTTGAAAATTACACGCAAATTCCTCAACCGGCGCCAAAGTTATTCCCAATAGAATGTTGCAGATTTCCTATGGTAGCTAATCCTAACTGTATATAACTACTGGCTATGGCTATCGCCAGTAGGTAATATATATATATATATATATATATATATATATATATATATATATATATATATATATATATATATATATATATATATATATATATATATATATATATATATATATATATATATATATATATATATATATATATATATATATATATATATATATATAGATATATATATATATATATCTATATATATATAGATATATATATATATATAGATATATATATATATATATCTATATATATATATACATATATATATATATATATATATATATAGATATATCTATATATATATATATATATACTGAATATCACTGAATAAAACCATAGGTTTCAGTAACGTAGTAGTTAGTTGGACATTTCTCTTGTACAAAACCATAGAAATTCCGCCTTTATAGTTGGTTCAGCTGTCTATAACTCGCGCCCCTGCAATGCACTGCTGATGACATCACATATTTCATCATTCATGACATGGTCAGTGACATCACTGATGACATCTCAAATGACATCCCGATGACATCACTGATGACATCATCCAGTGACTGTGTTTTTCTTTAAAGTTTAAATATGTATTATATATATGCCAAGGTGTATTGAAGAATGAGTGGGTGTATAAGTGTCTGGATGGAGGATTTAGTAGGTGGGTGACTGACTGTTTAAGTGAGTGATTACATGTGTCTTACTGAATGCATGGGTTAGTGGCTAAACTGTGTGAATGTCTGTATCAGTCTGTTGTTGTATAAGCTGCTGCATGGGTTGGTCAGTAGTTACATGAGTGTCTATAAATATGGGTTATCGATTGGTTGCCTGAGTATTTGTATGGGTGCCTGGGTGTGTGTGGGTGGAAGCTGTGTGAGTTTGTGCATAGATGTTTGAGTGGTTGATTCACTGTGTGTATAGGTTCAAGAGTGCATATGGAAACAACTGTTTGGCGGGTGAGTGTGTGAATGGGTGTGTTGGTGAGTGAATAGATGTCTCAATGGTACATGACCAAGTAACTACATATGTAAAAGGCAGTGTATGTGAAAGTTGAAGTATATAAATGGCTATACATAAGAGTCAGTGATTGTGAGAGTGGCTGTATGCATAAGTGTGTAAATGTATCAGTGATTGTAGAAGAGAGTAAGTATGCATGTGTTTCTGTTTGAATAAGTGATGTGGTGTGTGTATAACTGTATAGGTCAGTAAATGGAAGTGTTATTGATTCTTTGCATGACTGACTAGACGTGTGAGTAACTGGATGAGTGGTGGTGTGTGTGTCTAGATAGGTGTATGAGTGCTTATGATAGTGTTGTATTGATGAGTGACTACATATATGAGTGAATGTATGGGTGAATGAGTGGATGTGTGTGTAGACCTAGGAATCAGTGAGTGCGTATGTAGTAACTGGTATTGGTGTGTCGATGGTTTCGAAAATGGTAGTCTGCATTTTACAGTGAATGTATCAAGGGTTATATTAGAGTGTGAGGAGGTGGTCATTTGAGATGTCATCAGTGATGTCCTCAGTGATGTCACTGACCATATTATGAATGAAGTAATATGTGATGTCATCAGCAGCGCATTGCAGGGGCGCGAGTTATAGTTAGCCCTGAAACCTATGGTTCTTTTCAGTGAATTTCTAAGGTTTTTTTAAATGCTAAATTCTAACTATTTCGTGTCTGAAACCTATGGTTTTTTCAGTGAATTTCAAAGGTTTTTTAAATGCTAATTTTGAATTATAATGTTCATTAAACCTATGGTTTTTTCAGTAATTGAAAAAAAAATTGTAGTGATATTTTGTAACTTTAATATCCTAAAAATAATTTCTGTAATGTTTTTTGTTTGTTATTAAAATAATATAATGTCTTCTTTTGTGCAGTCTTCGACTGGCTACAGTGGAGTTCCACGCCTCCACGTAGCACCTGGGCTTTCCCCTCCCTTGCTCCTCCCCTCCCACGAGGCAGATGGCGGCGGCAGCGAGATATCGGCGTTCTGCCAAGTAGCCGTCAGGTTGCTGAGTTTTCCTGGACGGCTTTGAAGCAATACTTTTTTCGGCGTTTGGAGCTGCAGGGGGATCCTGAGGGCTGAGGATGCTGTGGCTGAAATTGTTTATGTAGCAGTTAAAGCGGAGCGGAGCTGGGAGCTGATCTACGGCCGGATCAAGTGCAGGCGGAGGCGATTTGCAGACTTGGAGAATCCGTGACTGGTCTGGGTTAAAAGCAGAATTGGTACTGCTGTGGTGCGAGTTCCTCCCGGCTGCCGTAGCCTTTTGGTCACCTGGCAGCGGTCGCAGTGCGGGAGGGACTCTAAGTTCCAGGATTCCTTGCGGCAACTTGACCAATGTGGTTATCATCGGAAGGTTTGGCGTTTTGAAGCCGGAGGATTTCTTTCCCGGCTGGGGGTCTCATTTGCCTGTCTCCAAAAAGCCTGAAATCATATTTCTGGGTGAGTTTCGCATTGGACATATTGCTTTTCTTTCTTTTTTCTTCTGTTACAAACTGCCGAGTACTGCCACAATTAGTTTTGGAACACTTTCTTTGGGGCCTCCTAAATTCCTTAGTTTCCAACAGTCACGTGATGGGGAAACTATTAACTGCTAGTTCTAAGGCGAGAATACGTCATCAGCAGGCTAAAGAAAAGGCAGATGCAGTTAAACGGGCAGGTACGGAGATGGGAAAGGAAGAGACACCTAAAGATATCTCTGTGAGCTCTGTGGAGGAGAACGAAGAGTCTCTCGAGGACTTATCTGTTGTGCTTATACAGCCTAATTCAGGAAACATTCACCCCAATTTGGAAATGAATTTCGTGCAAGAGCAAGTGGCATCTGAGGGGGCTATTGACAATTCTAAGGCACTTAAAGACCAGAAGATCCCGGTGGCGGTCTTGAAAGCTCCTAAACAATTTCCCATATTTCAAAAAAAATCCTGTATGTCAGCGCATAATAGTTCAACCCAACCTGCCATGGTATCAACATCTAATGCCTTGTCAGATAAATCAGCAACTGCTATGCCCCTTTTGGAAAATTTGAATTCTGCCATAAAATCAGTTGATATGGAAACTACCATAGCTAAACCTTTATCTTCTCAGGAAAAAGCTTAACATCTGCCGCAAAAGAAATAGACGTCTCTGTAAATCCTAAAGATCCACAAGTTGATCTCAGATCTTCAGCTGTCATCGATCTAAATAGTCCAACTTTAGCAATGGACACTGAGACGACTGGGGAATTTCAGATATCTGTTAAACATATGTTAAATCTGATTCTGGGCGAGGTCAGAGAAATGAAGCAATTTCAAAAAGCTGAGCTAGCAGCCATGCATCAACGCCTAGATAAAATTGAAGATTCCGTGTCCTCTTTTCCTGTTCGACTTCAGGAGGCAGAGACTAGAATTTCAGGTCTGGAAGACCAAATGGTAGAAGTCAAGAAAGAGGTCCAAATTATTTCCAAATCTTCAAAAGAACTAGAGACTATACTGGACGATTTGGAAAACTATAATCGAAGGTCAAATCTTAGAATCGTAGGTGTCCCGCAAAAAATTGAGGGATCAGACATGATGCAATGGGTAACCTCTTTTCTACGGCATGAAGTAATACCTGAGTTTAAAGGGGACTTAACGATCACCCGAGCTCATAGGGTTCCAGCTCATCCGTTTCCCAATTCCACACTTCCCTTACTATTTCACTTAACTTTTCCGACGTTCGAGTTAAAGAGACAATTTTGTCTAAAGCCTTTAAACAAAGACAATTCGCTGCTAATGCCACTATGAAGTGCTGAATTTACTCAGATATGTCTGCTGCAGCAGCCCGGAGGAGAAAGGAGTTCGTTTAAATCTTGCACCTATTCAAGGCTAAAGGGGCCCAAGCTATGATTGCCGAACAATCTAAACTTACATTTTTGGTCAAGGGCAAATTCTATATGCTGTCAGACGTAAATGAAGCACAGGATCTACTTAATCAGATTTCGCCAAATTAGGAAGGCTGAGATGACCCTAACGATTTGATGTATTTCTGTCTGGCTACCATATTCCTGCTCTGAAAGGACTTATTTAGCAATTATTTTATTTGCGCTTTCCTTGTCCTTGCCTTCTCTTTGAATAGGTTTTACAGGTGTCTGTGGGAAGAGGAGGGGTCGGGTCAAGGGGTGGACCTAGAGGGTCAAGGGGTGCAATAACAAGACACCTCTATGATAGGGGTTAGTACCTTGTGGCCAGTGAGGGAGGAGGTAAAAGAGTAGAGAGGGGCCATTGGGTAAGGAGTCGGAGGGTGGGATGGGTGACACGGGTGGTGGGGGTGAAAAAAGGAAAAAATATTGAAGTCATTGGAGGTGCTATTCTTCCTTGTGAAATTGAAGGTTTTCGTTAATATATGTTAGTAATAAGAGAAAAACTGTTCCGACAGAATCTGTCTATTATTGTTGCAGTGTGTGTCATTAATGATTATAATTTAAATGTCTTTTAGTAAGGGTCTTAAAATAATTTCTTTCAATGTTAACAGCCTAAATAATGAGAAAGAAATGCGAGCAATTGAGTCATGGATCAATACTGAAAATCCTGCGGTAATTATGTTACAAGAAACCCATATTTCTGTATCTAAAATGGATGAGTTCTCAATGTTTAAGACATGGGCCTCATTTTGGGGGTTTTTGTCTTTGGTATTGTCCAAACAGGGGGTTGCACTCTTCATAAATAAAAACTTGGAGGCTGAAATTATACAATCAGAAGAAGGTGGCTTAGGCAGGTGGTGTTGGGCTACATGTCTAGTGAAGAATAGACATAGGTCGGTTACCTTTGTTTGTTTCTATGCTCCTGTCGACGATAACCCCCAGCCTTATGAGGACTTGTTTCAATCTTTGTTAATGGTGGGAGGAGACATCGTCATCGGTGGGGATTTTAATATTCTTATGAATACTAAATTAGATTCTACTACGTCCTCAAAAAAACAGCTTAAATCTAAATCTTGGAGATCAATCTCTAATAATATGACAATACTTGATTTGTGTGATCCTTGGCGTCTACAAAATCCACAAAAAACAGATTTTACCTGCTGGTCGGGTAGGTTTAAGTCCTCCTCCCGAATAGATTTTTTTTTAGCTTCAAGGCAGTTAGATTTTTCTCATCAGCAGGTTTTTCATAATGGTTTTTCGGATCATGCGATGTTAGTCATTGAGTTTAAACTGGGAGGGGAGTTGAGAGTTCCTAAGAGATGGATATTTAATAAGATGCATTTGCAAAATGAAAACTGGGTTACTTCTCTTAAATTTGAGATTACAGATTTCATTGCTTATAATTCTGGTACAGCCCCTCTTCATATTATTTGGGATTCTCTGAAAGCTTATATTCAAGGAATCGTGATAAGTAAGGACGCAGCTGACCGGTCGGCCGTTAAGGCATCTAGGAATTTATTACAACAAAAAATTCAGGCCCTATACTTGCAAAGGCAATATAACCCTTCTAGTATTGTCCAAAAGCAATTAAACGAAGCCAAACAAGAACTTAGCTCTGATCTGTTCTCACTAAGAGAAGAAATTTTTTCGTAGACAATCTCAAAAAGTCTATGAAGAAAGCAACTTCACTGGAAAATTTTTAGCTTGCCAGGTTAAAGAGCATGCAGCTGCAAATCAGATCCGCTCTTTAAAATGCCTTACCACACATATTGAGATGTCACAGCCAGGGGAAATTGGTTCCATTATGATGTCTCACTATCAAAAAATTTATAGTAAAGATCATGTTATAGATCATCAAAAACTTTCCTATTTTTTTAGTAGATATGCGATGCCCTCTTTTTCACAAATAGACCAAGAGACAATGATTAGTCCCTTTTCTAAGGAAGAATTAGAGTTGATAGTTAAAGACCTTCCTACTGGTAAGGCCTGCGGCCCGGATGGGCTTCTAGCTGAATTTTTTAGGGTTTTTTCAGCTCTTTTTTTGATTTATTTTTGCACTTGTTAAATTCTATGCTCGAAGGTGGGCAAGCTCCAGATTTTTTTCGTGATGGCACAGTGATTAGCTTTCTAAAGAAGGGGAAAGACCCAAAAGACCCCAATTCATACAGACCCATAACATTATTAAATTCGGATTATAAAATACTACAAAACTATTATCAATTCGTTTTAATAATATTGCTGCTGATTTGATTCATCCGGATCAAAATGGTTTTTTGCAGGTCGTCAATTAATTACAAACACACATTATTTGTCTGAGGCATTAGATTATTTTGCTACACGAGGTGTTTCTGCTTTAATTTTATTATTAGATGCAGAAAAAGTTTTTGATTTGGTGGTTTGGGCTACACTTTTTACTATTTTGGCGCACTTTAAAATACTGAGACAAATCATTAAATTAATTCAGAATTTATACACCGGCGCTAAAGCCAATGTGATTATTAACTCTGTTGGGGTGGGATCGGTGCTAGTTAAATGAGGCATACGGCAGGGATGCCCCCTGTCTCCTATTCTTTTTGCTTTTTTTATTGAGCCACTAGCTATCGCTATTTGGAATTGTGCGAATGCGGCTCCCCGATTATTTCTATGGCTAAAATTTAATTATACGCGGACGATATCATGTTATTATTTAAACCAGATTTACAATCCCAAACTAATGTTTTACAGATTTTTGAAGAATATGAGGCTTTGGGGGATATCGTATTAATAAAAAAAAGACTGAAATTTTGGACTGTGGAGGCAGGGAGCCAGAATTACATCCAGACCTAAGTGGCTGTATTAATTCAAGGCCCAAACGATACTTGGTGGTCATGTTCTCTGCCTCAGTATTAGATTTATATACACTTAATTTTGATCCCCTTCTTCAGAAAGTTTGCTCTATGTTTGCTAGGTGGAACCCTTTGCCATTATCTATCTTAGGCCGGGTCGCACTGATTAAAATGTCAGTACTTCCGCTTTTTAATTTTTTTTCTCTACTATTCCCTGTTTTCTGCCTGGCACTTTTTTCTCAAAAGTCGAATCGATGTTTTCAGGTTTCGTGTGGCGTAATAAAACTCCTCGTATTTCAATAGGTACACTATGTGCAGATACAGATCAGGGCGGTCTCTCGTCACCAAATCTTAAAGATTACTTCAATGCATATTTTGCACCATATCTAGAAATATTTAAAATTGGATCTAATAGGCAGAATAGATTTATAAATTTTTTTGTTGATCAAATCAGTCTTGAGGCTCAAATTCCTTCCCCCCTCCAGGTACCTAAATCTCCTAAACTTGTTCGATATAAGATTATGAATTGGTTGTTTAAAAGACGGGAAGCCTTGCTCAAAAGATATTCTCTCCCCCAGATTAATTTAACAACCCCTTTCACAAATGTTTTTTTCCTAACAGGGATTAAAATAGGATCAGAAATAATCCGAAATTGGGAACGTGCTGGGTTCCATATATTACTAGACTTTTTAAGGGATGGAACGTGGATATCTCAGGGTGAGATGGGACGATTAATCCCGGACATTTTTTTGTTAATAAGTTCTTACAGTTTGATTTATAAAACTTTGACGCAATTGGACCCAAGATACATGAGCCCTCCTACTCAGTTATGGAATGATCTCTTTCTGACTATAAGAGCTAGAAAACCCGGGGAATGGAAACGGTGCTTAGCACAGAGTAGGGAGGAAGACATGAGCATAAAAGTAATTAAAAAATGGCAAGAATAAGAGAACCATCTATAATCTATTTATACCTGGAAGCCAATTAATAAACTTAACTTCAGTGTATTGAGAGGCGCAAACTGGCGCAGAATGCTATTTTATAGTAAATGGTTAATATATCGTACTCCTGCTGTTATCGCCAAAATGTATATTAATACTTCAGCTAACGCAGGTCCCCCTGTCTTCTGTTCCCTTAAATATTAAGATATATATAGAGGAGGAGCTACGCGGGCGTCCAAGATGGTCGCGTAAGCAGAGGGCTCCCGGGTCGCGCCGCCCTCTCGCGACTATCCTCAAAATATCCTGATTATTATTATGGGCTTTTGAAGATCTACTCTTGCTGACTCTACTGTCCTTTCAAAAATTGAATTTGGACGTCGGGAGCTGATTTTACGTCAACTTCATCTTTCTGGCCCACCCCGATCGAGACCGGGGACTCTGCTGCTTCGGTGGGCCGAGGAGTAAGTCAACAACAACGGCCTGAGGGACATCTCCCCAGTCGGCCTCATTGTCGCTTTCAGTTTCGATTTCTCCTCGGCCCCTTGAGTTACTATTCTATGAGCGGATCGGCTCCCAAGTCAGTGCAGCTCCGACCCGCTGTGTTGTCCTGCCACATCTCTCTACCCTTGACTTATCCCTCGATCTGCATTCTACCGTTTTGGGCCAAAGAATTCTGATTCTGTATCCCATCAGCACCGGCCATTTTCACCAGGTCCAGAGGGCCCCTTCGGGGCACAAATTCCAATATGGCTTCCAAACCTGAGTTCGAGAGGCGCCAGACAAAGACGCCGATCCGTGGGGGACCCACTCAGACTAATGTTATGGACTGCTATACGCAACCAAAGGGTTCCCCCGGCAGTACCGGCCGTACTCTTGCAGATCCCAGGACGGACTCTACTGCGCCATCGGAGGTTTCTCTCCAGGACCTTATGAGCGCCATTACTGGGATGAAAGCTGATATGGGACAACAGTATGAGGCTCTTGCCTCCAAGATCGATACTGTGGCTGTCGATGTTACACTTATCAGGGCTGATCTGGCCAAGACTAATGAGAGGGTCAAGGCCTTGGATTTAAAGACCTCCAGTCTTATCACTGATATGGCGGACGCACAGTCGGAAATCGGCAACCTACGATCGTCGCACGACTTGATGGCCCGACGACTGGATGAACATGAAAATAGGGCCTGGCGAAACAACATACGCTTGGTGGGAGTGCCGGAAAATCCGAGAGCACCACCGTCAACCTTCTTGTAGAGGATTTGATCCTCAACCATCTTGCCCCCGCTGGACTCAGCAAATTCTTCGCTGTTGAACGTGCGTATCGCTTCCCGGGTGAGAAGATTAAACCAGGGGCCCCCCGAGGCCTATCATTGCAAGGCTTTTCCATTTTCGGGATAGAGATGCTATCCTTCAAGCCTCCCGGGGTCGTGGCCCCTTGAAGTTCGACAATAGTACTGTCAACATCTACCCGGATTTTACTCCTCAGGTCCAGCAACAAAGGATGGAGTTCCAGGGAGTGAAGAGGCGATTGCGGGACTTGGGCTTTAAGTATGCGATGTTGTTTCCAGCTCGATTACGCATCGAATATGAGGAACGAACCTTTTTCTTTGATCAACCAGACTGCGCCAGTGACTGGCTTGACTCATTGCCTAAAAGAGACGATCTAAACGGACGCCCCGGTGGAGCAGAGGGGGGTGCATCGGAACAGGAGTGACACTGTGGTTCTCGACGTCTGGTTTCTTGTTACTACTTATCAGCTGAGTTATGCCATTTGTTTCATTATTGTTAGGGTTGAACCCGAGGGTGGTTTGGGTGTGGGTTGACACTTTTCCTCCTCCTGGGTTCTTTGTTTAGTGTAGTTATGAGAGGGCGACAGGCACACTGCAAATTGGGGTGGCTCTTGAGTCGTACGCAGGGGTGCAGGGTGGGGGGTGTTGTAATGGGGGTTGTTGGAGGGTGGGGGGAGGGATTGTTATTGTTTTTGTATTTGTCTCTTTCACATGGCACTGTATGCTTTGCTCTTATCCTTCTGTTGCTGGGTTCCGGGGGGGGGAGGGCTACGGTCCTTTTCCGGGATGGGGGTGGTGAGTAGAAGTTGCTGTCCTGGAACATTAATGGGTTGGGGGACAAGATAAAACGTGGAGTTGTGTCTCAGTTCCTTCGGCGCCAGTCCCCTGATATTGCTTTGTTGCAGGAGACCCATCTGATAGGGAATGCTTGCCGGGCTCTGGATAGACGTGGGTATAGGCTGGGTGCTCATGCTGGATTCACCTCCGGTTCCAGAGGGGTGGGCATCCTGATTAGATCCTCTCTGCCCCTTGAAATAGACGAGATAATGCTTGATGATAGGGGTCAATATGCTGCTGTTTCGGGGAGATGGGAGGGTAAGATGCTCTCTATAGTTAATATATATGTCCCCCCGGGTCTGCAGGCCACTACCTATGCTGACCTTGGTCGGCTTCTGCTGGGGCTTCCTGATGGTCTCCTTATTCTTGGGGGGGATTTTAATTCTGTGGTCTCTGGCAACTCTGATCGCTACCCACCCAGAGACTTACAGAATTACCAAAAGTGGCTTTCTGAACTGCTGGAAACCTTTCGATTAGTGGATGCTTGGAGGATGCTACACCCCGCGCAACTACAATACACGTTCCATTCTGGGGCCCACAGTAGTCTCTCTAGAATTGATTATTTCTTACTGCCGTCGGCCCAATCTTCCTCCGTGCGAGAGGTTCGTCACCTCCCTAGGGGCATCTCTGATCATTCTCCCCTGTGGCTAAGGGTTGCGGTTGGGGTGGGTAGTGAGGGGAGAGTTGCTCCTATTAACCCATGGCATTTGCGAAACCCCAAGACGCGCTCTGAGCTGGTCAAGGCCATTGATTGCTACTTTACTGAAAATGTGGGGTCTGTCTCCTCTTCTGTTTCACTGTGGGAGTCTTTCAAAACTGTTATTCGGGGTTATTC
>NW_028247859.1:0-19727 GCF_964263255.1 Lissotriton vulgaris
TGCTACCACCCGGCGGGAGCAGCTTTTCTTTTTGCTGCCCCCGGGCGGGAGCAATCCTGTGTTCCTTGTCTGTTAGAGCATGGGAAGGAGGTAGATTTACGCTCCCACCCAGCAGGCATTTTTTTCTCCTGGCCATTGAGGGAGCCATATACTGGTCCCTGTCCACTCTCTTGCCGGCAGGGAACAAGACTGCAATGTTAAGGAGGATGGGGTTCCTGGGACATGTTCTTGAGCTAGCCCCAGGGGATGGGATCCCCAGTGCTATTATCTGGCTCGGGGAGGAGGACATATGCCTGCACATCTTTGTTGATGTTGTCAGCAGCCAATCACATATAATCTTTTGATCTTCTAGTGCTGCAAGAGTCTCACACTACTAGATAGCTATATATTTTACATCTAAATTACTCAAAAACTTCTGAATGGATGTACAACAAATAATAAAAAGCATGCTTTCTAGGTAAAGATTTAGCTTTCGGCCACATTTGATGTTATTCCGTTCAGCCGTTTTGGCTTGTGTTTTGTCAGAAGTTTCCTAATGCAAAATGCTTGGGGAAAATTCATGTTGGGATCCCCATTTTCTCGGCCTCGCTTGATGGATCATCCTGAAACTTTCTAGGAAAGAGTTGAGATGGATAAAAAAAGTAAACAAATTCAAGAATATTCGTCAAATGGTGCCAAAGTTATTAGCAAAACAAAAATTGATCTTCCTATGTAAAGTCTGACCTAAATATAACAAGACAGAATGGCACAATATTATATGGTGGATGAACTGTGGTTTTATTAAAGTTTCATGAAGTTATTAGTTACATGTATGTATGTATATATATATATGTATATATATATATATATATATATATATATATATATATATATATATATATATATATATATATATATATATATTCACTGAAAAAGAATAGGTTATAGACCATATATAGTTAGGAATTAGCATTTACAAAACCTTAAAAATTCATAGAAAAAACCATAGGTTATAGACCATATATAGTTAGGGATTAGCATTTACAAAACCTTATTTTACTCACACAAAACCATTGAAATTCGCATATATAGTTAGTTGCACTAACTATATATCGCGCACCCGCAATCCACTGCTGATGATGTCACATATTACATCATTCATGACATGGTCAGTGACATCACTGATGACATCACTGATGACAACTCAAATGACATCACTGACAACATCACTGATGACATCATTCATGTGATAATACGATGAACCTCTTCAGACTCTAATATAACCTTAGATACACTCATGGTAAACAGACACTCACAGATTGTGACTCATCCATGGAGTTACTCATACATCTAGTCAGTCATGCAAAGAATCAATCATTCCTCCATTTCCTCAACTATACAGTTATACACACCTTACTTATTCAAACATATTCTAACACATATTTACTCTCTTATACAATCACTGATACAAATTTTCAATGATCCATGCAGCCACTCACATATTCACTGGCTCTTATACACAGTAATTTATATATGTCAATTCTCACATGTACTGTGTTTTACATATGTACTTACTTTGACATGTAGCACTGAGATATCCATTCACTCACCAATACACTCATGCACACAGTCAACCACCCATACAGCTGTTTCCACATGCAGTTTTGAACCCATACATCGAGTGAATCAACTGTTCAAACATCTATGCACAGAGTCACACACCTCCCAGACACCCACACACACACACTCACTCTCCCATACAAATACTTGGGCAACCAATCAATACCCCATATAGTTACGCATATAGCTACTGATCAACATATGCAGCAGTTTACAGAACAACAGATATAATGATGCAAAAATTAAGACAGTTTAGTCACTAACCCATGCACTCAGTGAGACACATTTAATCACTCTCTCATACAATCAGTCATGCACCTACTAAATCCTTCATCCAGACACTTATACATCCACTCATTCTTCAATATGTAAGACATATTTTAACTTTACAGAAACATACAGTCACTGGATGATGTCATCAGTGATGTCATCAGTGATGTCACTGACCATGTCATGAATGATGTAATATGTGACATCATCAGCAGTGGATTGCGGGTGCGCGATATATAGTTAGCGCAACTAACTATATATGCGAATTTCAATGGTTTTGTGTGAGTAAAATAAGGTTTTGTAAATGCTAATCCCTAACTATATATGGTCTATAACCTATGGTTTTTTCAGTGAATTTTTAAGGTTTTGTAAATGCTAATTCCTAACTATATATGGTCTATAACCTATGTTTTTTCAGTGAATTTCAATGGTTTTTTAATAGCAAATATCAAAAGCTGTAAAATGTATTCTTATTTTAATGGAAAAATATATTTTATATGTTTGTAATATAATTTTTTTATGTATATATATTTTTTTATTATTTTTTTTTTGTTTCGCTACCGGTCCGCGCACCGGGTAGCTTCCTGTTAGCTCAATTTGGTGCCGCGACCCGGTCCGCGAACCGGGAAACGTTCCGTTAGCGCAACTGCCGCGCAAGAAAACAACATCGTGACGCGTCGCGTAAACGCGACGTATCGCATTGCCGCGTAATGCGTCTTATGACACGCCGCGTTAGCGCACCCGGAAGTGCTCCGGAGCGCAAACCAAGGCGCGAAGCGCAGCGCCCCGGAAGCGCTCCGGGTGCGTAGCGGGACGCGTAACGTAAGCATAACAGGTCATGTGACTTGTTCATAAAACTTTTCATTGGTTCATTTTACTTTTGGTTTCCTAATGATGTAAGGCTATGTCATATGACCTAAAAATAACACTTTTCATTGGTTTAGAACATTTTTTTTTCCCAAATGATGAAAGCCCCACCTTTTTTCCTCACTCTGACTTTCATTTTTACGAGAGAAAGACCTACTTTGGAAATTTGCAAAAATGGCAAGTGTTGTAGCTGTAGCTGCTGGAGCCCCTCCACCACCACCACCACCACCAAAAAGGATGGACCACCTCCTCAGGTCCTCATTAATCAAGAGGAAGAAGAAGAGGAAGAAGAGGAAGATCAGCAAGTGAGAAGGCCGTTTTTGCAAGAAGAACCAAGGAGGTCCCAAGTCAAAGTAAACTACATCTGGCAATTCTTTACATATCCCCAGGGCCAAAAAAAAGTGAATGCCCGTTATGTCACTTGTTTGATCTGTGACAAAGAACTATCCAGAGGAACAGATAAAAAATACAGCTATGGGAATTACACCATGCATCGCTACATGGAGAGGTGGCATCCTATTAATTACAGTGCTGCACAGGTACGTGACCTACAAGAAAACCCCCCTCCTGTGGCCAGTACATCAGCTGAACAGACAGTAACAGGACCAGAGGCGAGGGCGACGGTCCCAAACATACAGATGAACTTTGGTAACATGAAACATACCTGTATTTTTTGCGGCAAGTTAATTTCCTATGGGGAAAAAAGTATAACTCTCATAAACACAGCTTATGGAAATCATAAATGTTCAAAACGGCCCTGAAAGTAAATTATCTTTTTTTTTTGTTGCTCCTTTTGAGCCCTTCATAATGACTGTTTTTCGTTTCCCCCCCAAAAAAATAAAAAAAATATATAAAACCGTTCTTAAAATACAAAAAAAGACAAAAAATGTTCATAAAAATATTTTAAAAAATTTAAAACATCAAAAACAATAAAAAAAGTTCTTTTCAGAACTACCTCCCATTTATAAAAAAATGCTAGAATGTTTAGCACTCTGGCAACCTCATTTTTAAAAAAGTTCGCTTCCTGGTTCGCGCCCCGGTACGCGAACCGGAAGCGAAACAAAAAAAAAAATTTAAAAAAAAGGAAGAGTGAGTATAAGGGAAGAAGACAGAGAGAATAATGTTAAAAGATAGCTAGAGGGAGTAACACAGAGATACTGTATAATAGATAATAGAAAAGGAATGAGGGAAGTAGCAAAGGCAGGAAACTGAGGGTTAAAGAAATGAAGCAGTGGAACTAATAAAAGTTAAATGTGATAGAGATGTAACGGAATGAGTACTAAACATTTACCTTATAATTGTCGTTAACTTAGTCACTTGTTATTTTTATACTTTCAATCTGTGAATGAAAGAACAAAAATTTTAAAATTGATAGAAGGTAGTAAAAGATGAGTGAGCATGAGACAAGATGAGTACATATTAAAAATCACAATTCAAAGTACAGAATTAATTATACATATTAAATGGTTTATTTTTGCTGTTCTCAGAATATATCAAATTTCACTAAAAACAGTGAGTTGAAGGTATTCATCATATAACAGCGGGGAAAAAAAACACAATCAAAATGATTGTGTTTAAAAAACCCATATAATATAACCAATCAGAAATCAGAACTCCTCAAAAGTAACTTACTTTCCATGACGTCAAAGGATGTCCTATGAACAGCTTATACTCTGTTGTGCTGTTATTATTTTCTGCCCGCCACTTTCTGAAAGATAAGCTCCATCGTTTTAACAAAAATGTGACATACAAAGCAATTTAAAACAGCACACTAAATTACAGCAACACCTAGAATCATTATAGTCCAGTTACCTACCCTAAATTCTCACTTCTGAAAACAAGTCAAAAGGCAACATTGCTTCATAGTCAAATAGTAATCATTGCCGACAGACCAGCCTTTTTTACATTTCAAATAAGCTGTGTAATATCCTGATGTTGTCAAAGGACCATCTTATCATATAATAGCTGCAGTTACAAATGTTCTTCCTGAAATCGACGACTGTGTAGCCAAAACATTTTTAATTAGACTTGACAACTTATTTACATCCGGTTTATATAGTTGGAATTGTAAAATGACATTTCACCCATAAGTTTCTATAAATAATGTGGACAGCATTGCAGACTTACATTACCTCTACTCCTTGTTTTGATCTGCTGCTTGAATTAGCTTATTAAAACAAACAATTTTCGCTCTGTGCTACACTTATCCACAAGGCTATATAGTGTAGGAGCCATTAGAACCTCTTGAAATTCCTCAGAACAAATCCCGAGATTCCTTCCCTAAAATTTTGGTTGTAAGAACACCAGGTAAGAATTTTTAAGGTGAAAAGGCAATCTTTTTTTGAAAGTTAAAACAGAATCATTGCAGAATGACCAGCCGTTTCCAGACTTCAAATAAGTTGTGCAATGTCCTGATGTTGTTGAAGGACCCTCATGATATATAATTGCTGCAGTTAGAAAAGCCCTTCCTGATATTGACAACTGAGAAGCCACAACATTTTTAATTAAAGTTGTCAATTTTGTTCCATCAGGCCTACATCGTTGGAACATTAAAATGACATACTGGCCATATCTTCGTATAAATAATGTGGACAGCATTGCAGACTTACATTGGCTACACTCCATGTTTTGATCGGCTGCTTTTACTAGCTTATTAAAGGATACTGATTTACTGTCTGGCAAAGTTAAATATATAAATCTTTCTGAGTCTACACTAGTAGTACTTGATAACGTACAATTCTCGAAGTCATGCTGCCATTGATAAGAAAGGCCAAACAGATGATCTACATCTACACCTTCATCTTGCAATACATTAAGCATATACATTAAAAACTCCTGACAATCTTGCTGAATATTTTGAGAGAATTGTGTTTGACCTGAACATTTGTCTAACAGATTTCGAATTTCAGACACACTTTCTACTCTTGTTCTATCAGCGCTACATTTCTCTAACACAGAATTCAACAAACAGCAAAAACTTTGATCCAAATTGATCACAATCTGTTCTTTTAGAGTTTCTAGAGAAAAGACAACATTAACCACTACATTAGCATAGCAGTTGACACCAGAACTATTTTCAAATTGAAAACCAACAACATCTTCAACAGAATTCATTTTCTTTCTGCTTACAATTTTGGGTTCATCGACTTTTGGTCTTTTTGCTACAACCTCCCTACTATTAGTGATATTTCTTTGTTTCCGGCCTACCACACGTTTCTCAAACAAAGGATATTGAGGCAAATGTGGCGCATACTCTCTTCTTAACCTATTGTATTCCTTAACACAATCTAGATCCGCACAAATGTTTGTGACATCACACTCAATCAAGTACAAACCCGATAAAGTTCTGACTTGTGACAATGCTACATAAGCCATACCCTCTTTGAACACAGAACTGCCAATATTCACCAAAGCACTGTCTACACTTAAACCTTGTGATTTATGGATTGTCACTGCATATGCCAAGCAAACAGGAAATTGCTTACGGCGAACATATAAGTCTTTTACAAGCAAAAACCTAGCTGTGCAACGACCAATTAGCTGTACTTCATCAATGCCATCAAATTTAATTTTTAAAAATTCAATTCCATCTCTATTTCTGTATTTCTCAAAATCAACAACATTACCCATTGATCCATTTACCAGACCTCTTTCAACATGTAAATTCCTTCTCAAAATAATACGGCAATTTAAGCACACATTCAGAGTCTTTTCAAAACCAGCAGTTTTAGATATAGTCTTCTCTAATGAATCCAATTTAGATTTCAAATTCTCAGACAAAACAATTGTTGCACCCTTATGCTCTATTCTGTCAATAGCTTCCAGTTTCACAATCTCTTGGTTTTCTAAATTCAACATTTTGTTGTTGAAGATGGAACATTCTGCAAGAGTTGGCATCAAACATATTCCCGATTTCTTCTCAGTAATTTTATGAAAAATATTCTCTGGCAGAACGTCTTCTTCTGGATACAAATTTGACAGTAATCATGCATGTAAAGCTTCTTTCCCACGCTCAGTCACTTTCCCGATTCTAACATCTTGTAGAATATTCTTGTAATCTTCATCCTTTGCCTGACGCATATTTTCACGCAGCTCAGCATAATTGAAGTTTAACCATATGTTAACGTTGCCAATGCTTCCTAGGCACTTCCGGGTATCTTCATGCGTAAGCAGTTTAAACACTGGTTGTCCTTTCACTGGTGTCAGCTGCAGAAGATCACCGAAAACAATGATGTGTTTGCCACCAAATAACACATCATACTCTGTTTTAAGAACTTCCTGCATTCTCAAATGCACAAAGGCAAGCATGACATTGGAAACCATGCTTACTTCGTCAATGATAAGAATTTTCATCTTCTTCAGGACTCTAGATACTTCACAACAAGCATCTCCCGATAACTTGTGGTACTGTAATTTGTTATCATGCTCCACTGGCAGCATCAGTAGCCGATGCAAAGTAATACCTTTAATATTATGTGCTGCCAGTCCAGTTGGAGCGGTGACAACACAAGACAGTGATGACTCAGTCCTTTTCTGCAGATAACATGAAATTGCTTTAATGAGGAAACTTTTTCCAGTTCCTGCTTCTCCACTCACGTACAGTCGGACAGGCTTCAACGACGTACATGAGCACTCTTTCTTCTCATGACTTAAACCATGATCAATTTGGCTGGTAACTTCGTCATATATTTTCCTCTGCTCAACGTTGAGTTGTCTTTCCAAATCTTCTAAGTTAACCGCATCCTCCTGAGCATGTGCCATGGCTCTTTCCACTTCAATCATGGCAGTGGCAGCTTCATTTTCGATAACTGGTCCTCCTAGTGGATCCTGACTCAATGAAACAGAACTCTGACTGTCCTGAGAACTGTCTCTAGCAATCTCGGCTGCAATTGTTGCTTCCTGCTCGATTTCTGCATTCAACATTTCTAGATATTTTGGAAAAACAGGACATTCTATGGACTCCTTGGCTGCATTGAAAGAGTCTTCATAACAGAGGAAATCTCCAAGCAGTTCCTCTTCTGCACGCCAAGGCTTGAAAAGTTGCAAAAGAGCTAAATAGAAAAACTCTTTTCTTTCTGGAGATTCGCAATCCAATTTTCAATGATTTACCAATAGACATTTTTTTTGCTTGACCAGACATCCCTCACTTCCAATTACAGCATACACTCCTTTATCAATATCTTCTGTGATGTTCCTCTTGAAAATTTAATTTTGTAGAACCTCATACAGACAAACATTCTCCAGGTGACTGCTTCTATTTGGATAATATGTATCCAACATGTTGGTCTTCAAAATATCTGTACTGCTTGGCTCCTTCTCCGCCAAATACTCAATTTCCCATACAGGTTTCAGAACTCGATTACGCGTTGCAGCAAGACCAAGACTTGCCCAAATGATACTCCTAGATTTGGCATAGAGACTTGCTGAAGATAACCGGTCAGAACATTCGTAAGCTCCGATTTCTCGATGCGACAACATCTTCAGACTGAAACTGTACAACTTCTTACTGAGGCTCTTTTCATGGGAAATGTCCTCCCACATATCCTTGAGTTCTGTCTTTTCTTTTTTTGTGATGTAAGACGTCACATACCGAGCCACAGCCATACAGTTGTCAGCCACAAACTGTATATCCATGTTAGCATTCCACATGGACAAAATCACTGGGTTGTAGTCATTGATGTTCTTGGACTCTTCGTTTCTTTTCAAATTGTATGTATTTTTGGGTGATTTCCTCGTCACATTATGTCGCAGCGAAGACATCAAATTGTTCACTCTTCCTTTAGAAATCACCGATCGTGGAAATCCAAAACGACATTTTGTATAGTACTTGTTCTTGTTTCTGAATTTACGACGACAGTACTTTCCACAACGATGGCTTTGAAACCATAAAACTTGTTCTCTTAAACTTTTGTCTTCCTTTGTCTTTGGAACAGCACATGTAGAATACTGTTCTATGAAATTCATCACTAAGTCATCCGGATCTGTTCCAAATTTGGGTGCATCTTTGATCCATAGCAGCATATGTATATGAGGAGCACCTCTTGCTTGATACTCCTTTCTCCAGAAGAAATCCAACACCTCTCCAAGAGGTGGATTTTTCTTGTTCATGATGAAAGACATCATAGCTTCAAATCTATGATTGAAGTACCTGCATACATTCACTGGATCCAAAGAGCACAGTTCTCCGGGTGTCTTGAATTCAATATTTTCAATGTTTCCATTTGCCTCTCGTAGAAATTTAAGTAAGTCTTCCCAGCCATACTCAGCACAGCTGAGAGTGAGCAACCATGTGGGAGTTCCTAAGTTCCTCAGCATACATTTTAAGTCACCATGACGACGGTACCAATACTCATTAGTACCACGCTGACATGCCATCAGATTAATCAGGTGAGAATCCAACATACTGTCTTGCACATTGACTTTATCCATAAAGTCCCTTGCTGAGATATTTCGCAGTTGTACAACACTTTTCAGGATGTGGTTCACTGCATAAGACAGTCCAGACAGATCACTTTCAAACAATAGATGAAACAAATAGGGAATGCATTGACGAAACCTAGGATCTTCTGCATACAATCGTAAAGTCCGGTATTCAGAAGCAGGAATTTGATCAGGTCGCTCATCATATCGTCCTCCTCGACCTGTGGGAAATAACTGTGGAAAACACCGAGCTTCCAAACTTTCCTCCCAAACACTAATGGGACTCCCTTTGGCTTGTTTCATTTGAAACAACTCAATAGCATTCCCCATGACTTCCTTGGAATGCAAAGGATGAACACTATAATGTTCATATATTTCTTCATTTTTAGAGGCTTCTACTTTCTCAATTTGTCCAACACACAATTCGCTGTCTTCTTCTTCACTTACTTCCTCTTCTGCAACACATACATTCTTGTAGTACTCATTGTTTTTTGTCAAATACAATGTTGCCTTTTTGATTTTCCTATCATCCATTAAATCTTACCAGATTTTCTTGTTCTTTGTCGGAACCCCATTAACTAGGATAACGAGAGGTTCCTCTTCAACTTTCTCTACTCCAATTGTATTAATGTTTTTCTTCAAATCTAAAGGCAAATAAACAACTCTTCCCTTTAATCCTCTCTGTAAATCTGATGGAGGCAATTTCCCTGTCTTTGGCTCCATTCGTACAATAGCCTGAAAGGGATGCACACTTTGAATCAAAATAGATTCATAAGTATTTAAATCCTTCAATTCAGAAGGAATGTCAACCAATTCCAGATTATTATAAACCGCTCTATCAGGCATCCGGTTTTGGTTTAATTTGTTAAAACAATAAGTACACATACGTTGGTCCGATCCCAAATCAAAACAATTTTCTACCATCAAGTATGTGGCAAAATCCTTCCATTCACTATTGTTTTCCATTTCACTTTTTGCATATAAATCCACTAACTTAGCCTGATTCTTATAATAGGTCCGTCGGCAACACACACAAGTGAAATTAGGCCTCTCACTTGATTTCACCTGAAAGATGGAAATTTCCTTGTGAAACTTATCTATACTAGAAATCTGTACACTCTCTTCCACATTACCTTCTTCTACTGGGACAATTTCAACATTGTTCTCTTTACTAGCAAAGTAACAGAACTCAATTTCTTCATAAATATTCTTCACATGTAGTTCTGAACCATGCAAAAGAGCACTGCTCAATTGTTTAAGCATAATTGCTGGACTTTTAGCATAATACAACATTCTCACTAATTTCCTCACTTTATTATGATGCACTGCAAGCATCCTGAAATGATGAAAAACACTCTGGCATACTCTTCTGGGAAGACAAGCCAGTGAATGCCCATGCAAACCTGTTACTTCTCTCACTCTGCAAGGATCTAATTCTTGCAACAACTTCCTTTTCTGTTTTAAACTTTTCTTATTAAATGTACGAACAAAATCACAAAGCAAATTGATGGAATCCTGTCGCACACTACAAATACTACTACATTTCCAGGTGTACACTGGACCGTCTTCCTAAAACCTCATCACCTAACACCTCTTCTGCATCTGCAGACACAAGTTTTTCTTTTTCAACCGGACAACCATCTTTTACCTCATATGCTCGACCACTGGTGTCAACTGCATGCACCAAATCATTGTCCTGGAAGTAACTCTCCTCATTGAAAAATGCCTCACAACTTGAACTATGCATCCATTCTCCTGAGAAAACTTCACAAAAATTACTACGATTAACTACTCTCTTCCATCTACTATTTGATTTGAAATCAGAAATTACCTTGTTTAGTTTCCTAATTCTATTGATTACCAAAATAAATAACTTTCGCTTAATTTCGAAAGCATGATCAATAATTTTCTCTACTTTTTTCTTTTTCTTATAAAATGCCACTTTCTGATGGCCTTTCTTAAATTTTTTTAACAAATTGACAATTATCCTGTTGCGGAACATTCGCCTACGAATGTCCCTAAATTGATTTTCCCTTCTACTGCCATGCACAGACTTATCTCCTGCTCTAGCAGAAACTTTTTTGACGGGCCTTTCCTTTTCCTTTAAATTGTCTCTCTTCTTCTGCACTAAAACATGTTCAATACTGGTATTTTTTTTTCTGCAAATTCTTTTAAAAAATGATTTCATTTTCTTACCCGGAGCTTTTTTGGCGACTTGAAACGATTTCATAGTACAGGACTGCTGCAAATCTTTACCAAGGTGGAGTGTAAGTCGCTTTGCTTCTTTTTGTTTTCTCTGCCTTGAGGGCATTTTTAAAGTTTTCAAAAGATCTTCAGTTAAATCTGTGGAAAAATTATAAAAAAATTGATATTAACCACTATTACCAAACAGTAAACCAATAACAGTAGGCAAACAATTAACACACTAGTTGTCAATTCTACCTACAGTAATTTAACAACATAGACAAAGGGGGCGTATTTACAAGGCCCTTGCACCATGGGGGAAGTGAGTTAAAATTCCAAGCACACATGGGGTCGTATTTACAAGGCTCTTGCACCAGGGGAAAGTGACTTAAAATTGCCAAGCAGACATGAGGGCGTATTTACCACACCCATGCACCAGGGGGAAATGAATTAAAATTGCCAAGCACACATGAGGGCGTATTTACAAGGCCCTTGCACCAGGAGGAAGTGACTTGAAATGGCCAAGCACACATGAGGGTGTATTTACAAGACCCTTGCACCAGGGGGAAGTGACTTAAAATTACCAAGCACACACGAGGGCGTATTTACAAGGCCCTTGCACCAGCATAAGGTGTGGCCTATCCAGAGCTATGCTGGATTGTCTGGCAGCCATGGTAAAACCAAAAAATATCTAGGAGCAAAAAGGCAGGTCTTGTAGTCACAAAAGTTTGTTTGAGGTGAGGCCTACTCAGGGTTGCAGATGAAATTTTGGCTTGTTGAAGAGTACAGAGGACATAATACATGTGCAGGCCAACAGATGAAGTGAGTCATGTCCACTGCACACTTGAACAAAGGCCAGACCTCCTCTGTCTCCCTGGACAGGCCTAAACCTAATCTGCACAATGTGATTAGTAATGTTAGGAAACACAGGTGATGTAATTGAAAAACGTGCAAATATTTTTGCTCATTTCACAATCACATCACCTGTGTTTCCTCAGCTTAGGTATCTCATTGAGCAGATATAGTCTAGCATATCCAAGAGTATGCAGAAGGTGAGGACTGTATGCAGCAGTGCAATGTACATAATTCTCCTCCTTTGACAATTACAGAAGCCTCAGCATAACCATGCCCCCTAAACAGTTCTAAATGTATATCATTATTATCATAGTGACTATGAAACTCTAGCAGTACATATTGTGAAACCTAAATGACTTCAAGAAACGAGTTTTTAAACCGACAAACAAGCAAATTATTCTCCCATATTCATGTTGGGAAGTGAAATATTTATTTAAAAAAGCAAACCCCATGTTGTCCTTCTCATAAATATGAAAAGTATTTCTTTTTTTAAAAAAACGTTTTTCTGGTCATAATTTGAAAACACAGCACAGCTCCTATGTACAAGCACACCCTGTCAGTACTAATACTTCACATTATCTATAATTATAATTTGTCAAATAAGCAAAATCTTTTTGTAAAACACTTGACACAAAGCAACATTTTAAATGCACAGCTGGCTTCCTTATTTTCTCCATAAACTATACTAGTCTCTATCTAAATTAGATGAATTTTTTCTCACCTTAGCAAATGCTTTTTGAATTTCAAAACAGTCTCAGACACACATCAATTTTTATTTAGCAGAGCAAAGGGTATGCACTCCAGAGGCTGCAACCAACAAAGGCACAGACATGCTGTATTTCATCACACATATCTCTCATGTCACCCAATCAAAACTCTTCCCTCACTTTTTTCAAATCAACAGCCTTCCCCCCTCTGCCCTTTCTGCTCTTTTTCCATAGCAACTACCTCCTGAAAGACCTCTCATGTTTACAAGTTCACACAACAATGTTTCAAATGAACTCTGAACTCTCAGTACACCTGCTAATCCACTGCAATGTTCCTTAAAATAATTTTTTCTTAACCATTCAAATTACATCTTTCAAAGAACACATCCATGCACCCTAACTTTCTGTTTTCAGAAATGGAAATTCACCAATCACTGCTAGTGAATCATTAGCACTGAAACTACACAGTTTTTTTCTTTACAAACTCCTACTGTTTCAACTGCCATTTCATTCCCACACTTCATCTGACTGCAGAAGAACCTCCTCTCACCATGTTTTCTGTATGGATTCTTGGACATAGCTACATCCACTGGGCTCACAGGTATGCTGATAACAGAAATTTACAGAACCTCAATTTACAAAATGTGGAAATCAAATGGATTGGCCAAAGAGGATTGAGATGTCACCAATTGATACCATTGGTGAAAACCTTTTTACATTTGCCAAACCCTGACCTCATAATAGTGCACTGTGGAGGAAATGATTTAGGCACTTTGACTGGGGTAGGTCTGGAAATGCTTTTAAAGGACACCTTTGAGCAATTAATGATCTTTGTGGTGGCAGCACTTAGAAACGCTGCTGGAGAAGAGAAAAGACGAGCAGACTGCGAGTTTAACTCTTCTGCTCTCTCGCTTTGCTGCTTTGTAGCTGTAGCGCTATATTTTAAAAATCATTTTTACCTCCTTACACTCTATTGCTTGACTAATGGTGTTGTATGTACTTTTTTAATTAAACTGAAATCGTTTTAATTACCTGCACTGCTTCTCAGTTCCCCTGTGCCCTGGTCCACCGCAGCTGTTTTGTGCCGATTGTTGTGGAGGGACAGGTCGGGCGGCGCCATCTTGAGTGAGGCCCGGTCCCTGGCTGGTCGGGAGGTAGCGGTCCAGCTCGGGGAGGGGCTTGGGTGATAAATAGACCCTTCGGTCTCCTTTCTCTCGTGGCTGATCTTTGTGGTGGCAGCACTTAGAAACGCTGCTGGAGAAGAGAAAAGACGAGCAGACTGCGAGTTTAACTCTTCTGCTCTCTCGCTTTGCTGCTTTGTAGCTGTAGCGCTATATTTTAAAAATCATTTTTACCTCCTTACACTCTATTGCTTGACTAATGGTGTTGTATGTACTTTTTTAATTAAACTGAAATCGTTTTAATTACCTGCACTGCTTCTCAGTTCCCCTGTGCCCTGGTCCACCGCGGCTGTTTTGTGCCGATTGTTGTGGAGGGACAGGTCGGGCGGCGCCATCTTGAGTGAGGCCCGGTCCCTGGCTGGTCGGGAGGTAGCGGTCCAGCTCGGGGAGGGGCTTGGGTGATAAATAGACCCTTCGGTCTCCTTTCTCTCGTGGCTGATCTTTGTGGTGGCAGCACTTAGAAACGCTGCTGGAGAAGAGAAAAGACGAGCAGACTGCGAGTTTAACTCTTCTGCTCTCTCGCTTTGCTGCTTTGTAGCTGTAGCGCTATATTTTAAAAATCATTTTTACCTCCTTACACTCTATTGCTTGACTAATGGTGTTGTATGTACTTTTTTAATTAAACTGAAATCGTTTTAATTACCTGCACTGCTTCTCAGTTCCCCTGTGCCCTGGTCCACCGTGGCTGTTTTGTGCCGATTGTTGTGGAGGGACAGGTCGGGCGGCGCCATCTTGAGTGAGGCCCGGTCCCTGGCTGGTCGGGAGGTAGCGGTCCAGCTCGGGGAGGGGCTTGGGTGATAAATAATGGTCCCCCATAGGGCGCGCAGCGGTCGCGCGCAGCGGGCGCGCCGACTGCGCGCCGAAGGAGCGCCAAAGGAGGGCCCGTCTGTGCCCGTCCGTGCCTCGGACGGGCCCAGGGCCGGCCATACTGCTCGGCGCATTCCTGGGATCTCTTCGCTAGAGAAACGCAGGTACTCGCGCAGTGCTCTGTGGAGTCTGGCCCCCCCTGCTAAGGGTCTACCCTGTCCTCGGGTGGTCCCTGATGGTGCTTTGGCTATATGCCCCCACTGTGGCTTCTTCCCCCAACCCTTCCTTCCTTCATATCCGGCCATCAACACCCCTGCCCCCAACATCAGGGCGGGTTTGATCAATGCCAGATCTGCGGTGAGGCATGCCGCCGATATCTATGAATTACTAGGGGAAGGCCAGTTGGACGTATTGTTCCTCACGGAGACGTGGATGACTAATACTTCCGCTCCTAGTGTGGAACTTGCTGTCCCCAGGGGTTTCAAGATAGCTAGGGTGGACCGCCCTTTAGGTAGAGGGGGGGGGATAGCTATCGTTTTTAGGGAGTGGTGGAGCTTCACCTCTGAGCCTCCGACTGCGGATGCCAGGGCAGAGGTTCTTCATTTTTCTATAAAAACTTCCCCTCATTTTACCCTGGGCGGATCTTTGATCTATAGGCCACCGGGTCAGCCTAGCCATTTCTTGGATTCCCTAGAAGAGTACATAGTGCCCCGTGCCCTAAGCTTTCCCAAGTTTCTGCTGGTCGGCGACTTAAATATCCATATGGATGTTCCGGACGCCCCGGAAGCCCGAAGACTTGGTGAAATCCTCGAGCTTGCTCAGCTGAATCAATGGGTCACTGGTGCAACGCATGCGGGTGGCCATCTACTCGACCTGGTTTGCTCTAATTTTCCCATTCAGTCGGTTACTGTGGAAAAGACTACATGGTCGGACCATGATTTGGTCAGATTCATGTGGGAATTGCCCTAACCCAGTCTTCCATCTCTCATGAGTCACCCTCAAAAGATTAATGTACTCGAGTTCAGACAGGCTTTGTCCAGCACCTGCCCAAAACTTAACTCATGTTTAGACACAGCAGTATGTGAGTTTAATGAGTGGGCTCGGGAGGCGACTATCGCCTCTACCAAGCAAAGTACGGTGTGCAGAGCTAGGCGCTCTCCCTCCCAACCCTGGTTCTCCCCGGAACTGAGAGAACGGAAACTGGGGTGTAAAAAATTGGAACGAGCTTGGAGATGTGGATATAGCTCTGAGGCTAAATCCGCTCTACGACTCGCCCAGAAAGATTATTATACAGCCATCAAGGTAGCCAAGGGGAATTTCTATGCAGGGCGCATTGCTAAGGCTGATAACAATAGTAGAGAGATTTTCTCTATTGTTAAAAGTTTTTTGTCCCCTGTGGCTGATGCTGTTCCACTCCCGTCCTCTGCGCAATGGTGTGAGGAACTCTCGTCTTTTTTCATTACGAAAATAACAAAGATCCAGCAGGACCTTTTAGCGGCCCTCCCAGCCGACTACCTAGCGGCTGATTTGGACCCTTCACTATGTCCAAATTCAGGGCAGCACCTCACGAACTTTGTGCAAGCTGAGGAGTGTACCGTTCTCCCGCTCCTTCAGTCCCTGAAGTCTGGCTCTCCAGCCGATCCGTGCCCGGCCCGGGTGCTGTCGGAGGTGGCGGAAACAGTCTGCGCTGAGATCACGCAGATTGTTAACCTCTCCTTGGCCACTGGAGAGGTGCCTGCAGCCTGGAAACAGGCCAAGCTGCTGCCGCTTCTGAAGAAACCTGGACTGGACGTGTCGGTTCCTGGGAACTACCGTCCCATTTCCCTTCTCCCGGCACTTACAAAAATTTGTGAGAAGGTAGTCCTTCAGCAACTGGAGAACTTTGTTGACATCTCCAATGCCCTCCACCCTGCTCAATCAGGCTTCAGGGCGGCGTATAGTACTGAGACGGCGCTGGTGGAGATGACTGAGTCAATTCGGGAATGTTTGGACGGAGGTGGCAGAGCGGTCTTAATTTTATTGGACCTCTCTGCCGCGTTCGATACCATCCCCTATGAGCTCCTTCTCCGCCGGTTGTCGGCCATTGGAATTGGGGGAGTTGTCCTAGATTGGCTATCCTCCTTTCTGTCCGATAGGACTCAGCAGGTCTGGATGCCTCCTCACGCCTCTGAACCTAAACCACTGCTTACAGGGGTACCGCAGGGGTCTACTCTTAGCCCCCTGCTGTTTAATGTCTATATAACCCCCCTGGTTTTTCTGGCAGAACAGTTTGGGGCCAAGATAATAGGGTATGCAGATGATACCCAACTGTTGTTTACCTGGCCGGATGATAATCTGGATACAGCGGTTGTTCATTTGTGCTTGTCCGCTGCATTTCGTTGGTTAACACAGGCCCAATTGAAATGCAACGAGGAAAAATCTGAAGTACTTTTCTATGGCTCCTTCCCCACCTCGTTTAAGAACTCGTTGTGGCCACCAAACATTCCTTGCCCAAAAGAGATGGGGAGACCAGCAAAAAATCTCGGCATCTGGTTCACAGAGGATCTCAAATTTGAGGCCCACATTAATAAACTTACAGGCACCTGTTTCGCTACCCTAAAAATGCTCCGCAAATTCTTTCCTTTGCTCCCTAGGGATGCTAAGGAGACGGTTGCCAGAGCACTTATACTGGCTAGGCTGGATTATGCAAATGCACTGTTTAGTGGCATCCCGGCCTATTTGGTAAAACGCCTCCAAATCATCCAGAATGCGGCAGTCCGACTCTTGTTTAACATCCCGAGATGGAAGAGCGTTTGTTCTGAGATGCGCACGCTCCACTGGCTTCCGGTTGCCCAACGCATTCTATTCAAATCACTGGTGCTTGCGTTTCGTGCTTCTCATGATCAAGGCCCCCTGTATCTGAGGAAGAGATTTACTAGCTATGTTCCTGCACGCCCCCTCAGATCCTCTACCTTGCACAAACTGTATCTTCCCCACTTCAAACGAGCAAGACTTGGTGGCCAATCGATCTCAGTGATCGGGGCCCGGGCCTGGAATGCTCTCCCTCTCCAGCTACGATCTATGTCCTCAGTGGCTGTTTTTAAAAAGCATTTGAAAACTCATCTGTTCAAGAGTGTAAGTTAAGTTTTCTTGTATGTCTGACTGTCTACCTCTCCTCTACCCGCGCCAGGATACTCTCCAGTAACGGAGCGCGCTATAAAATAATTTATACATACATACATACATACTTTTTCCTCAAACTGCCTTGGTATATTCCAATATATGCCAAAGACAGAAATGGAGGTGGTCCAATCAATTTTGTCCACAAATTGAGAAAGCGAGGAAGCATATAAATAAGTCTGTTTCAGCTTACATGAGAGACCATGGAATGGGCTCCATTTACAACAATAACTTGCGTTACTACATGCAAGATATCTACAGAGGAGATGGTGTGCACTTCTCAGATGAGGGAAACAGAGTTTTCATACAAAATTTAAGACTGTGTATAGGTACCTACTTATAAGTACCTAGAACTTACACAGAACCCAAAAGCTCTTTTCAGAGCTACCTTAACTATAATTACTCTTTTAAAATTTCGAATGTACCTTTTTTCACTAATTTTCACTTATGTTCGCTTCCCGGTTCGCTACCCGGTTCGCGTACCGGCAGCTAACCGCGCGAAAAATTCAATTTTTTTTCCAACATATATGAGCCTCCTCAGCCACCCTCAGAAAACCTAGGGGGTCAGGATATGTCTCCCGTGCCCCCTTATACCCATTTCCCCACATTGTTTTTCCGCCATCTTGTGATTAAATTTGACCGAAACACAAAATGGCGAACTCCCGTTACGCTACCGGTGAGCTACCCGGTTCGCGTACCGGGTAGCGCTTCTACCGCGAAAAATCGAAAACATTTTTTTATTTATTTTTTGCCCCACGGGACCCTTTAATAGCCACCACATCATTCCTAGGGGGTCAGAAGGGGTCTACCTTGCCCCCTTTCATTAATTTCCCCCTTCGTTTTTCTCCACCCCTTGTCTCTCGATCCTACCGAGAGACAAGATGGCGGCCGGTCCGGACTGTTTAGAATGTTGACAGACACCGGAGAGCCAATCAGCTTCACTTCGCGAAGTTCCGTTACGCGTCAGGTACGCGAACCGGGGCGCCAACCGGAGCGCTGTCACAGATATATCTGTTTTTTAAAACGTTAATTTCTCAAAATCCACTGGAGCACATATATTGAGACATAGCAAAGGCACGTTGGGCAAACCATATCTACCATTTTGCCAAGTTTCGTATAAATCCATTTAGCCGTTCGAGCTAAAAGTGATTCCAACCGCCCTATGGAAAAATGAATGGGAAAAACGCGTTTTGGGACCCCCCTTTTTTCTCGGCCCCCCCTTGACGAAACCCCCCCAAATTTCCGGGGGCTGGTCAGAAACAGAATGTGCCATTTTCCTGAAAATTTCAGCCAATTCCGTCCACAAACGCCAAAGTTATTCGACATAGAATTTTCAGAAATCCCATAGGAAAAAAATCCTAACTATATATACCTACTGGCGACCGCCAGTAGGTAATATATATATATATATATATATATATATATATATATATATATATATATATATATATATATATATATATATATATATATATATATATATTCACTGAAAAAACCATAGGTTTTACACACGTTATAGTTAGGAAGTAGCATTTAAAAAACCTATGAAATTCACTGAAAAAACCATAGGTTTGACACATGTTATAGTTAGCTGGACATTTCACTCATATAAAACCAATGAAATTCCCCGTTATAGTTACTTCAGCTAACTATAACTCGCGCGCCCGCAATGCACTGC
>NW_028247860.1:0-61610 GCF_964263255.1 Lissotriton vulgaris
GAAAGTATCAACCCTCATACATGTCAAACAGGTTATTTCGTAAATATATGCATGTTTTAAATCAAATTGAAACCTGTTCACTTGCACATTTATGTGGGTATCTTTGTGAGAAAGGGAGCGATAAGTGACTCAGTGATCATGAAGAGACTACATTACAGTGTCTAGCAATCTCCTCCACGTAGTGCACTGTACAAGTGTGCTCAACTCAACTCATGTGTGATATTAGCAAAGGGGCCAAGGATCAGGGTCGGATTGGGATCACAATTCAGCCCGGGCACTGACGAAAAAAGTGCCCACATTCAAGAGGCGTGGCCCATATTTAAGGGGCGTGGCCCACACTCAAGGGGCGTGCCCTTTCATGAAACACCATTTGCACAGACAAGGAATGAAAGTGGGAGGATACTGTTCTTGCACAGGACACAGGGCCAAGGTGACAATGGCCTACATGCTGAGCAACTAAAAAAAATAGCAAGGCCCCTTTTTGTCACAAAATTATTCCAGCCCTCCAGCACAGGAGCACCTGAAAAGCAGCAAAACCCCTGCTATTACTAACCTACTTAGCCCTCCCCAGACCTTCAGCTCAGGAGCACATGAACAGAGGTAAGGCCCCTGCAATTAGTAAATTAATCAACCCTCCAGGCCTTGGGAAAATGTCCTGGCTGGAGAGCACAAAACACAGCTTTCTGGGTCATCCAAGGTAGCCAGGTAGCCAGGGGGGAGGCTGAGGTGAAGCTGGTGCATGGGAAGTGCCTTCCCAGTGTGTTCTGGCAGTTTGAGTATTTACCATTTACTGTAGTATTACCCTTGTACCTGTCTATGGTACCCTTTTGTAACTTGCACACGTCACTTTTCTCTTGTAACACACTGTTTGCTACCTCTCACTTTTGTTTGCTTTAGATACTTACACAAGTGCCACCATTGCCTGCATAACGTTTGTTCTTGTGCCGGAGTGTCTGCCATTAATTGCAGTATTATACCTCTACTTGTATTTTGTACGCTTTTGTAACCTGCACACATATCACTTTTTCCTCCTGTAATGTATCGTTTGCTCCTCTTGTATTTTGGTTGCTCACTATTGTCACTTTTGATTCATGTAACTTAATGTTTGCTTTTGTAATTTGTCCACTTATAATTTTCTCCTTATGTATTGCTGGTCCTAGTGTGAAGCCCTCTGACACCTTCGGGTAAAGTCCGCGCTATATAAAATCGCATAAATAAATAAATAAAACAAAAAAATTCCAAACATCACCAGGCCCCCACAGCAAGACCCATTCTTCCTCGCCCACTATGCCCTGAATGTGAAGGGCTGTGGGCGAGGTGTTAGGACAAACACCGTTTCTGGGCTGCATGGGCGCCAGGGGGCCGCGGTGCAAATGGCTCAAATGTCTGAGAAACACCTGGCCCCCAGGGAGGCCTATTATTGCAAACAATCACCCCTGCCCAGCCTCAGCTTGATTGCTTGGCTGGGCAGGGGTGAAGGAGAGGCCACACAGCTAACAATCGTCCGGCCGCACAGCGAGGCTGCTTTCATTTTCTGTGTCTCTGTCTCCATGCACTCTGTGGGCCGTTTTTTTTTTCTCCCCTTTCCTAGTCCACTCTCTGTGGACTGGGACAGGGGAGAAAAAAACGGCCCACAGAGGGCACTGAGGCACAGGCCCTTCGGCCCATGCCCGAATGCCCGCCTTGCCAATCCGCCCCTGCCAAGGATTGAATGGGCGCAAAGACTGCACTTCATTGTTAGCGACATGTAATATATATTGGTTTTATTGGATTTGTTAAAAAGCTTGTTTCTTCCTTTGTGTAGAAAGACTGGCATATGCTGGGCAGGAAAGATGTACTAGGCCTGTTAGCCAGAAGGGCTGTGAGTCAGGACGGTGACGTAGGTAAACGGTACACTGGAAGATTATTCAGGATGTATGCTTTGCCAGGTTTTGCGATCCTTTTTGCTTCGGGCAGTGATGTGCCATGTACACTTTTCATCGCTCGCACAGCCTGCAGGGAACCGCGTCTCTCGTTGGCCAGGCCCGGTCATTGCCTTCTATTAAACTGCTTTGAGGCCCGGGAAGTGGGTCATGCGAGTTATGGGCCGCTGTGTCTTTAGGCCAGAAAGGGACGCCTTTACGGCGCTTCAAAATGGCCCCCTTTTTTGTGTGGGGTCTGCTGTATTGATGTACAGACTCGGCAGCTCTTACCCTATGGCCACATGTATTGGAGCTGGGGGAGAAGTTTCGAGCCCAGGTGCCGGCTCAACATCTTGTGATTCTGGCCATATCATTTTGTTCTCCCTGTGCCTTACACACAATTTATATGGCCTTGTGTAATATAACTGTTGTTCATGTCAATACTCTAATACCTTAGGGCAGTGGATCCCAAACTGTAAAAGAATACAGTCTGTGCTGGTTGGGTTGTTTGATGCTTGCTACGTGTATCATTCAAAGTGGTCCCCCCCCCCTCCCCGAAGGGCACTTGGAATACTGGCAGCAGGGGTTCAAGTTCCCCTTGTGTTGCCTGATCAGCGGAGTATGTCTAGAGATTCGCCTTGTAAAATGTCCAAGTTAAAAATAGGCCACGCTGTGTTCGGAGGTGGCGAGCCGGGACGGCACGCATCAGTGGCAGGCCCAGATGCAGCCCGCCCAAAGCCTATAACTTTCTTTACGGTTATATTAGTGTAAAAAAATACAAATAGTTGAAGGTATTTACTTTCTGTGAGATGGAAGGAAGTTATATTTTCGTAGGGACCTTCACTGCATTAGCCAAAACAATAATCAGCTTGAATACTATAATTATCGAACTATACACAAACTTGAGGTTCCGTGACGATTGTAAGTGGTGTTTTCGACTCGCACGAATATGGTCGAGTCTGGTATCTATGAACCGCAAATGACGAGTTTAGTGGGTGTACGCAGTTTCGCTGTGCTAACCTAAACCGTTTGTCTGTTACGTGGGTTTTTCTATCTGTACCCACGGGTTCCATCTTAGATACGGCATCCATTTTGTCTCTTGCCCTCAAGTAGCCAGCGAACGGACGTTGTCCGCTTCGCGACCCTGGGATTCCCAAGATATCTGCGGAAGACACATGTCTTTTGAAAATGTCTTTATGACGAGGGGGATGATACTGTAAGGCAGATGGCCCCGCTCGAGGCTCATCTCGCCGTGCCGGTTTATTGTCTCAGCCGTGCATCTCATTAGGCACGTCCCTTTGATGCCTGTAGCTCGTGTTTCCCGATACCCCCCCTTTTACACCCTTTCCAATCTCCCCACTGTTTCCATCTTCCTCTGCACCTGTCCTTGTTCCTTCTTCGATCTGTTTTACTGCTGATTGGAATGTACTAATGGTGGGAAGATGGGTTTTTACAGTTGGGAACCGCCAAATGTTTCTGCACTTATGTTCCGGACCTTGAATGTATCAAAGTGACCAAAGCGACCCCTCTGGGGGATAATTATGGGAACCGAGTCGTAAACCTTTGTGTACCATGTAAACCTATGGGAGAATTGTGTATAAAAGGAGCGATCCACAGAACCAATTTGAAGCAGTCTCCCCGGAATACACTCGTTGTACTTCCTGTGACTTCTGTGTTTCCCTGCATTAAATAAACCTTGAATCTTTGACGCCGAAGGAAGTGTCCCGTGTCTCTGTGATTCGTACGCCGGAGCAGGTTACCCACAAAGGTTTCAGGTGTTGTCCCCTGGCACCGCTGGGTCTTAAATAACCCAGTCCTTCAGTTGGCGCCCAATGTGGGGCTGCATCAGTGGTACCGGTCCAAGCCCAACGATCGTGAGGAACTTCGTGTGAAATCTCCGAGGGAAGGTGCACTCCGCTCCATCGATCCTGTTGTCGAAACAAGTGGCCCGAAGACTTTTCCCGCGAAGATTCCCACCTCCTGACCGCTGCGACGGACTGCTGCCCTGACTGTAGACCTGTTTTGGCGCCTGGCGTAGACCTTGGTATAGCGAGACGATTGACGGGCCTTCCTGGTGACGCCATCGATCTTTGAGTTAAGTATTTGTGGGTCGCTCCCAGAGTTCTTGGTTGTGGTTGCTTAGTTGTCGCATGGTTCCATTGCATTTGTGGTTCTTGGTACTTTGTTGTGATATTTGACGACTGCAGCCGCCAAAAACCGAGGGTTTTTGCTCTTTGCAGGGACTTGGTAAATCCCGTAACCCTTGACGTTTGTGAAACTCGGCTAGTGTGCAAGATGCCTGGTTGCAGTACTTTGTTTAGTTGTTTCAGACGTTGTGGTACGGATTCCCGACTGGAGGACTCGTGTCAGATACCTCCGGTTGGAACTCCAACTTATGAACTGTACAGCAAACACGGGCTAGGTCCGATTACTTTTAATGACTATTGGATTCGCTACACTAAAAAGGACGGTGTCCTTAGTTGGCCACCTCATGGTAGCTTTGAGACCCCGATTTTAGATAATCTAGAGGCTAAATTGTTTGAGAAAAAGGCAAGGCCGGCCATGTTTGATGCCTTTCGGTTGTGGCGTAAAGAAGCCAGACAGAAAGAGATCAGACAGACTAAACGTAATCAGAGAGACGGTGTTGCTGCCATTGTAAAGAAAGCAGAGCAGTTTCAGCGTGATAAGGAGGATAAGGAAAAGGAAGTGTTTGATAGGCTACAGCGTATGTCCATAGATAAATGCTATCCTGCTTTGCCTACGGAGTCGGATAAGAAGGAAGAATCAGTTGAGGATCCTTTAATGTCTTATCTTATGAAGTCGCCACCTCCGTATGTACAGGGTACCGCAGCCCCTGTGGTTCCCCCTGTACCTGCTCCTCCACCTATTCCTCAACCTGTTCCTCAACCTGCACCCGTTCTTCCGACTGTTCCTGCTCCTTTGCCTATTGCTATTCCTACTGCTCCTCCACTTCCACATACTCCTGTTCCCGCTACTGCTCCTGCTCTGTTAACTCCTGTTGTTGCTACTGTCTCTACTCCTTCTCTTGTTAGTCCCTTGTGCTATAATTCTCCATCTACTCGTAGTCGTACTTCTCCTGTTGCGGCTAGCTTCTTTCATTCTCTCGGACCTGTTTTTGGGTCCGCTGGTTCAGATGGTCCTCAGAGACGTAGTCAGCTTCCCGGTAATAGGGAACGTGCTTCGCTATATAACATGGCGATGGGTTGGATGACGCATCCTCTTAGAAATCCTCCACGTGCGGTACTTGATACGTTCTGTCAATTCAATGTACCGACACAAAGATATGTGTTCGAAGAAATGTGTAAGGTTCTGCGCGATCAGATATCGGCCGATGCACCTGACGAGGTGCTGACCGCTTTGTCTGATCTACAGCTTCAGTTCTCGAATGGACTGATAGTGGATACCAACGTTCGACGTGCTGTTGAGCGGTTGCTATCTTTTCGTCCCACTCCTATACCTCAAGCCTTGTTTGTCGAGGATGTTGAGAGGCAGTTAGATGCGTCTGGTCAGTTTCCCATGCGAGAGGTTCCACCAGTGTGGATGCCAGGCGATCCCAATGCTAACCCCATTATTCCACCATACTTCCAGAGAGTGTGGATACATCTCCCATGGAAACGTTCAGAAGTGTTGCAGGTGAAGCAATCTTTGCCTGACCCTCGCAAAAATCCTGCAGGGTATTACAAGGAATTGTCGCAGCTCGTAGATGCTACAATAATGAATCTTGCCGATATTGATATGCTGTTTGGTAATGTCGTACCGCAACCGGTATGAGCTAAGATTCGTCAGGAAAATCATCCAAATGAATTGGGTGGCGATTGGGCTGCCCTTGTAGCCGCGGATGGGTTGCAAACTGGTGGTGCTAAACCCGAACAGTTGATTGCTGCTCTTCCTCAAAGAATAATTACACTAATGAAAACTCTTATGCCAGCTATGAGGGTGAATTGGGACAAATTGTCAGCTTGTAGACAAAAGAAGGACGAGAGTGTCTCCGACTTCTTTACGAGATTTGAGGAGGCATTCATCCACCATAGTGGTCAGGATATGGGCACTGAGGGTGGTCAACGGTTGTTCGTGGACAAATTTGTCTCTAACTTATTGCCCGATTTGAGCAATAAATTGAAAAATTCTGAAAGTGCGTGGGCTGTTTCTACCTCGGCTCAAATATTGGCCACGGCACAGTATTACGAGAACAGAGAGAAAGAGGAGAACGACCGCGCTGATAAAAAGACGAAAGAACTTAAAACTAAAGTGTTGTTACAGCAAGCGTATCCTCCGCGTTCGAATCAGAATGCTTCGCAGCAAAATAGATCGCAGTCGCAATCTAATCGATCACAATATCAAAATGACTCCTCTTCCCAAAGATCTTCGTTAGGGTACAATCAGTGTGCCTATTGTAGACAGGAGGGTCATTTAAAATTCAATTGTCCTGTTCTAAACGATCGTAATAGTGGTAACTCATCTAGAGGGGGTCGTGGTGGTTCTCAGCAAACATCACGCGGTAGGGGTCGTGGTGCTCAAAATGACCGTTCAGATAGCTCATCAAATTCCAATAACTGTTTCGATCAACGTGGATCATCGCAAGGACGATCTGCGCAGTACAATGTAGACGATTATTACGTTGATCAGGGAACTGACGACAGTAATTACTAGGACAGCCATAGACAAGGAGAGGGAGTGGTATCAGTTCCGGTTGATCAGAGAGGGCCTTACGTCGCAGTTGCTACATCGGGCGTCGTTGAGCCTTTTCTGTTGGACACTGGTGCAGCGAAAAGTTCCATAATGCATTCGAAACTCCCTGGCGCACCTTTGTCTGGCTTAAAAAATGTTTCCGTTGGATTCTCTGGCGCCCCTGTTAGCAATCCAGTTTCGCGCCCTTTGCCCCTTACAATTGGGCCTCGTGAGCTGCAAGCTCCGCTGATTTTGACTACTGGTTGTGGTGAAAATCTTTTGGGCCTGGATTTGCTTAAACGTTTGTATGCAACTTGTATTGTTCTCCTGCGGGTGTAAAGCTTACGTTGGGAGAGAGGGTTGTCTCTCCTATGTACTTGTCTCTCGATAAGCTTCCACCGGAATTGAGTTCTCTTCCTGCATCTTTGTGGGGAACAGGTCCCAATGATGTGGGCCTGCTTGATATCTCCCCCCATGTTGTTCAGCTGAAATCTAATGTGCGATTGCCACGTATTCCCCAGTATCGTATTTCTCTTGATGGTGAACGAGCACTGTTAGCGATCATCTATGATCTGATCGAGAAAGACGTTATTGAAGAAACACGGGGAAACGTGTGCAACAGCCCTGTACTGCCCATTCTAAAACGTACCGATCCTTCAAAACCACCTGTTTATCGTTTTGTTATCGATTTACGGGAGGTAAATAAAATTGTGATTCCTCAGTTCCCCGTTGTGCCTGACATCACGGCACTACTGACTCTGATTCCAGCTTCTGCATCTTGGTTTTCGGTGATTGATTTGAAGAATGCGTTCTTCAGCATCCCGATCGCAGAAGAGAGCAGAGACCTTTTCGGTTTCTCTCTTGGTGGACGCAGCTTCCGGTTTAAACGCGCTCCTCAGGGCTACTGTGAGAGTCCATCGATTTACAGTCAAGCCTTAAAGGGTCAACTGGATGCGTTTATGTTGCCGGCTGGTGCGGCCTTAATCCAATACGTCGATGACTTATTGGTAGCTGTGGATACTCAGGACATTTGCAAAATTGCTACGGTGTCGTTGCTGCAACATCTCTGCGATTTACATCACAAGGTATCACCTTCTAAACTCCAATATTGTTGTCAAGAAGTAACCTATCTAGGTCACTTATTGTCAAAGGAGGGAAGGCGGTTGACCCCAGAGAGAATTGCAGCAATTGCGCGAATTGCTGTGCCAACAACCCAAAGAGATGTGCGTGCCTTTCTAGGTATCACGTCGTACTGCAGGCAATGGATTCTAAATTTTTCATTGCTAGCGAAACCATTGGTGGCTCTTACGTGCAAGGATGTTTCAACTCCTTTACCATGGACGGAAGAATGTCAGAAAAGTTTTTCTGAATTGCGTGATTCATTGTGTTCGGCCCCTGTGTTAGGTACTCCTGACTACAGTAAGCCGTTTACATTATATGTTTACGAGAGGGAAGGTTGTGCTTTGAGTGTCTTAACGCAACCTTTTGGTGGTAAGCAACGTCCATGTGCATATTTTTCCTCGACCTTGGACCCGGTAGCTAGAGCATTGCCGAGTTGTTTGAGAGCAACAGCGGCAGCCGCGGTGTCCATCCGACAATCAGCAGGATTGGTCATGGATAATATGCTTACGGTGATGGTTCCACATGCAGTCGACACTCTTTTGAATCGTACGAAAACTCAGCACTTGACGAGTGCGAGATTGTCTGGGTACGAGTTGACGTTGCTGGCAAGTCATATTCAGATAAAACGTTGCAATGTTCTGAACCCGGCGACTTTGTTACCAATTAGTTCAGAGTCAGATGAAATAGCAGAACACGACTGTTATTTGAGAACCGAAGAGGAAACAAAAGGTCGAGTGGACCTCAAAAACACTCCTTTGGAAGATCCAGATGGAACATTGTATGTGGATGGTTCATGTTTTAAATTGCCGAATGGTGATGTGACTACTGCGTATGCTGTTGTAACGCTGAATACTGTTGTTGAAGCTGCAAGATTAAATCAGAATTCTGCCCAAGCTGCAGAACTGATCGCTCTCACTAGAGCGTGTGTGTTAGCGAAAGGGAAACGTGTGAATGTGTTTACCGACAGCCAATATGCGTTTGGCGTCGCCCATAGCTTTGGACGGTTGTGGAGAGAGAGAGGTTTTATGACATCGCATGGTACGAAGATTCAGCATGGTCAGCTTGTGAATGATCTTTTGGATGCACTTACGTTGCCTAAACAGGTAGCGATTGTTAAATGTAGTGCGCATCGTAAGGTGACGGATGATGTTGGACGTGGTAATGCGTTTGCGGATGAGACTGCTAAGGAGACTGCCCGGAACCTTAGCACTCGAATGTATGTGACGAGTTCGGTTAGGTGGCCTACAGAGTCGAGTATGTGTGAAGACACTATCGAGAGTGTGAAAGCAATTCAGAATGAGGCCACCGAGACTGAAAAGACGAAGTGGAGAGAAAGTACGGGAAAGTTGGATGCGAATGGTTGTTGGATTGATTTGTCAGAACAGAAGAGATGGATGTTGCCGGATGCGTATGTGCTGGCTGTTGTGACAATGGCAAATGGGTTAGCACATATTAGCGTGAAAGGTATTTGTAAGTTGTTGTCTCCTGTGTGGAAGAATGATGGTATCACGAAATGTGCTGAACGCTTGGTTAAGAATTGTATGGTATGTATGTTATACAATCCTGGTAAGGGAACCCCAACTCCTCCTGGTAGTTTTGCTCCCCCTTCATGTCCCTTTGAGGTGATCCAATTAGACTTCATCCATATGGAGCGATGCAATAACTTGAAATACGTTTTAGTTGTGGTTTGCGCGTTCTCCCGATGGATCGAAGCCTATCCTCTCAAAGACAACACTGCTTTGTCAACTGCGAAAATCCTACTGAAGGAATACTTTCCTCGGTACGGAATGCCTCGGATTGTATGGTCGGATAACGGAAGTGAGTTTGTGGGAAGTGTGATGAAGAGTGTGTGTAAGGGCCTTGGAATTAATGATCTGACTGCTAAACTGAGGTTAATTCACCAACAGGTTTACGAAGCATTGCCGACGCAGACGGAGGGTCCAGGCCACCAGCTCCAGCCCAGAGACTGGGTGGTGACGCGTAATTTTGCGCGTAAGAAGAATTTGGAGCCCAGATTCACTGGACCCTACCAGGTCCTCCTTGCCACGAGAACTGCTGTTCGTCTAGAGGGTCGGAAAAACTGGGTGCATGCCACCCATACGAAGAAAGTCCCTATTCCGTTGCCGGCAGACTCGTGGGTGAGGAGAGGCTTTGCTTCAACTGAATCCGAAGGATTGCCGGCGTTTGTACCTTTTAGCGACGCACAACCTGTCGGAGAATCCTCAGTGCAGCAGAAAGACACTGTTGAACATTTGTCATCAAAAGACTCAAGACCAGAACATTCGACTGATCAACAGAACGCTGTCTCTTCAACGGATCCTTTGTTTGACGAACAGACACGTCCTGGGAAAACTCGATACTTTTTGCGATCCAGCACTAAGGACTAATAAAAGATTTCGTTCTGTCCCTTGACAACTGCATTATCCTGTTTTCCACGATCAGTCTGAACACCCGTATCATTGTAATTATTTTGTATATATATATATATATTGAGTTTCGTTCCTCATATATTTTTGCTTCCACAGCTGAGAGACATTTTGCATATACATAATTGTAAATAAAGGCCATAGGGCCGCGTGTGTACTTCCTTCTGGTTAGTAGGTCTTGACACTAGGTTAAAGACCGTCGGTTCCTGGGAACTCCTAGGGATTGACTACTGCTACACAGAACGAAGTGCGTCAAGAAACGTTGCGGACGGTCATAGGGGATGGCGTTTTCAAAGCTGATGGACTTGGAAGAAGCTCAGGCGCAAAGGTTCAAGTTACAACAACTTAGTCGTACCAAATGTTTTATGTTTCAAATATTCGTACTGCTTTTGACTGTTTCTGCACTATTGGCGGGTGGGGTGTATTACACGATGTCTTACTTCTTACCTTCTGCCATACCTACTCCTACTCCTGACCCTAAACTTACCTCCACTGCATCTCCTCATTCTTTCCACATCTTACCCGAACACGAGCAGGCTAGACGTGCAGAATTCCGCAATAATTCCTTTATTCAGCTCCTTCACCAGCACCAGTTAGTGGTTAACACTACTAATTGTTGGGTGTGTGGGTTGATGCCACATACCACGGATAAGGGAATTCCATATCTGGTGTTACCGTATAGTTCCCAGGGGTCCGCTCGAGCATTTCAAACAATGTTTCGAAGCGCACTAGATTCTTACCCCAGTCGAGAGCCACGTTCTCCCTACTTTGGCCCTGGTTCGTATCACAAGCCTTTGTCTATAGCGATAGAAGACTTAGATAGAGATATCTATGAGCCGTCGCTCATCCCGGAGGAAGAGGTGCAAGCCTATAGGGTCCTGAGTAAGGTTGAGTATAGTGCGCTCACGAGTGATAAACAGCTTAAAAGCTCGCCTCCGATATGGGTCGTACCCCACATTGGTAATTTTTGTCTAATGGGTCGTGGCCGAAGATCGAAAGCTCGACTTGGAGAGAGTGCTTGCACTGAAAATTACATTCTGCCGATGGTCTCGTCCCCTGTGTTTCTGGCTGCCAAGGGTACATACTTTGTCTGTCATGATCATGCGTATGCATGGTTGCCCTCCGACTTTGTGGGCTCATGTTTTATCGCAAATTTGTTGCCTCCGACGTTCACTGTAGACGCAGACTATCACAAGACTAGAGTTGTGAGAGGCGTAATTAGCGAAGAGGACACTGCCGGTCAAGAGGCAGGAGACTTTTTCAAGGGTTTCCTCCCGTTTTGGGGACCTATGGTTAATAGTAGGAACCTGAGACAGTTGACTCGAGTGGTAGAATCGACAGCTAATATTACTGCCAGTGCCCTTGGTAATATCACCACAGAACTTCAGGCGGATAGACTTATGACGTTACAAAACCGTATGGTTTTAGACGTGATCCTAGCAGATCGAGGTGGGGTCTGTAAGGTGATCCATTCGAGCTGCTGTATTTTCATTCCAGATAACGCTCCGACTGTCTATCAAGCCATCTCAAAGTTGCATAAGATCTCTGAATCCATACACGTGGATGTAGGGGATTGGACGCTACTTGGGTGGTTTTGGGGCCTGATGTCGACTTGGGGTTGGAAGATTCTGATGATTATCGGAGTTGTTGTGGCGTTCCTGTTCACGTGTTGCCTTTGTGTGCAGTGTGGTCCTGCCTTATGTGGCCTCTGTGCTACAACGTGTATAAGACAGCCGCCTGTTACCAAAGGAGCTCGGTTGGACAGAGCTATGTTACAGCAACATCTAGATGGTCTGATGAATATCGAGTATGATTCCGACTAGTGCTTGCCTACATGAGGGCAAAAGGAGCGTCTGAGGTTCCGTGACGATTGTAGGTGGTGTTTTCGACTCGCACGAATATGGTCGAGTCTGGTATCTATGAACCGCAAATGACGAGTTTAGTGGGTGTACGCAGTTTCGCTGTGCTAACCTAAACCGTTTGTCTGTTACGTGGGTTTTTCTATCTGTACCCACGGGTTCCATCTTAGATACGGCATCCATTTTGTCTCTTGCCCTCAAGTAGCCAGCGAACGGACGTTGTCCGCTTCGCGACCCTGGGATTCCCAAGATATCTGCGGAAGACACATGTCTTTTGAAAATGTCTTTATGACGAGGAGGATGATACTGTAAGGCAGATGGCCCCGCTCGAGGCTCATCTCGCCGTGCCGGTTTATTGTCTCAGCCGTGCATCTCATTAGGCACGTCCCTTTGATGCCTGTAGCTCGTGTTTCCCGATACCCCCCCTTTTACACCCTTTCCAATCTCCCCACTGTTTCCATCTTCCTCTGCACCTGTCCTTGTTCCTTCTTCGATCTGTTTTACTGCTGATTGGAATGTACTAATGGTGGGAAGATGGGTTTTTACAGTTGGGAACCGCCAAATGTTTCTGCACTTATGTTCCGGACCTTGAATGTATCAAAGTGACCAAAGCGACCCCTCTGAGGGATAATTATGGGAACCGAGTCGTAAACCTTTGTGTACCATGTAAACCTATGGGAGAATTGTGTATAAAAGGAGCGATCCACAGAACCAATTTGAAGCAGTCTCCCCGAACTACACTCGTTGTACTTCCTGTGACTTCTGTGTTTCCCTGCAGTAAATAAACCTTGAATCTTTGACGCCGAAGGAAGTGTCCCGTGTCTCTGTGATTCGTACGCCGGAGCAGGTTACCCACGAAGGTTTCAGGTGTTGTCCCCTGGCACCGCTGGGTCTTAAATAACCCAGTCCTTCAAACTCAGGAATCATCATGAATAGTGTTGTCAGAAGTCCAGCTAGTAATGGGTGCTATTGTTTTGCATAATTTACACGTCATTCACTGCTTTTGGGTGTTTCGAGTTACTTTGCTGAAAATAACTGATTGTGTCACTCGCAATTTTCATGATAACCCATTGAATTTCCGATTCAGCGTATTTTGTCCTGCAATGCGGCTGAGTTTGGCAAGAATAGTCCATATATAACCCGTGGAAGTTCCGATTTAGCAAACCTGCAGGTTGTATTTAAGGACATGTTGCAGACTCCGTATATTGTCCTGCAGTACTACGGAGTTGGGCAAGAATAGTCCATATAATTTGAACACCGAGATTGCCTGGCAACAGCTAAGCAATCGTCTTCGATTGGTGGAGTACATTAGGTCACTACAGTAGTTTTCCCTGACATATAAAACTTTTAAACTTGGTTAAACCACATGTGTACGGGGTGACATGGTAAGTCTTGCTGTTTTTCTCCTACGTTGCTGTTCTTTTGTCCTGCACACGCCTTGTTTTTTCCTTTTCCATGCTAAACGTTCTCCTTTTGTCAGGTCTATAGGAACGTGATTGGGGATCTTCCCCCTTGGTTGACCATTTGTATATGCCCGGTTTTTGTCCACCAAAGTTAGAGGCGCGGATCAGCCTTTCATCCTTCAGGGCACTAGATTTTACCGGACACAACAGGTCATCTCGTTTATTCGGTTGTGGGAGGGGTTTAATGGCACACCCCAGGGTTATTTCGGGTGTGGGCAGGGTAATTAATCATCTTCAGCAGTCCAATCTAGACCGTTCTGAAGCACATTGCTCTGTCTCTTTGTACAGCGATCACTTTCAACAACCCAGTTTCAAAAGGAAAGTTAATTCAAATATTACTACACTGTAGGGCTGCATCACAGCTAAGTTGTTCAATTATACAACGGAACATCCAGAATTTCCCAGTCAGTTAGCAGCTGTTTTCAGCCGAAAGTAAGCAGCATTCGCGCAGGCTGATGTTAGCTTTTTAGGAGCTTTTATCGTCATTGAAAACTGCCGTAGCATAGTATGACTGGGGGCTAAAACAACATTTGTCAGTCACAATGCCTCTGGTATTTTACCGCTTCAAGCACTGTGTTTTAGGGATGTTATTTATTATCATCAGTATTGGTTTGCTGCTTGTAACATTCATCACATGAAGTTTATTGGTGATGCTACCTGACCTGTATCATATCCTACAAGGTGGCACATTTCCTTGATAATATTCATGAACGTTCAGACTAGTTGAGGGAGATCGTTCATCTGTTTTCCCACTGTAAGGAGATATTGATGACCATTGGAAGCGCAAAAAGTACAAGAAGGGAATGTATTTTAAATCCTAGTTGTGCAATTTTATATTTCTCTTTCTAATAGATTCCCACGGAGGAAATAGATAATTGACAGCATGTGCTGAGCAGCTGCGTCTCGTGCATCCGCCCACTGATTAAATATACACGCACGGCAGTGGAATGGCGAGTCCCTCCTAAGGAAGTTGTTTGTGAAAGGTAGCTCTATTTCTTTAGGAGAACACTTTCAGGAAGGTGCAGCCTTAAACCGGTTCAATGCCCAGTATTCTAGCAATGCTTTCCTTTTAGCTCGGGTTGGTGTAATTTACTACACAAAGCACTGTAGTTCTTATGGCAATACTTTCTTTGCCACATAGCGGGGGGTTTGTTTAGTTTACTTTAGTCAAGGGCAGTTGTGTTTTCTAAAGGTAGCTCTATTGCTTTAGGAGAGCACTATCAGGAAGGTGCAGCCGTAAACCGGTTCAATGCCCAGTATTCTAGCAATGCTTTCCAGTTTGCTCTGGTTGGTGTAATTTACTACACAATGCACTGTAGTTCTTCTGGCAATACTTTCTTTTCCACATAGCGGGGGTTTGTATAGATTACTATAGTCAAGGGCAAGTTACGGGCCTTGTCCTAATGGATGATCATCATGGACTTCAATGACGTTCTCGTACCATACGGGCCATGATCTCGAACAGTAGCCTGATTTTAACAAACATGGCTGGTGCGAATGCCAGAAACGCCAGCTAGGCAGGTTGATACTGTAGTGTAGTTCCAAAATTCCCAATAGGCTCTGCGCATTGGAATAACATAAACGACAGTATAGACGTAGGACTGAGGTCGACTAGGTCTCTATTGAATATGTTAGACTTAATTATGAAATGCCAGCTAGCTCGGAGGTCACTAGAAACTTTCTCGAGTAAACAAGAAGGTGTTAACTTTCCTGAATAGACAAGAAGGGATTAGTTTCTGACAACCGCATAAACATGACAACTTTTCTCCCCCAGAATAAGGAGTATATCTCCAGAGTCGCGGAAACAATAGATAGCTATTTCACTCAGTCAATCGTGCATGCTTAGTTTCACCAGAAGTGCAGAGAAATAGAGAGACGGGCGTTTTCAATAAAAAGGGTATTTATTGAGCAGTCTACTTTCTCATGCAAGAGAAGTGAATTGCCACAATTGCAATACTTGACATAAAGTAAAATGCGTACAGTAAAATGAGTATTATGAAATAATACTGTAAAAACATTTATATGGTTTCTAAGCCATATGATACTTAAAATGGATAAAATACATACAACAATAAAATAATAACTAAACGTACTCAACTGGTGTTTCTAAGATACGCCTACCCCAGTGTACCTAACCTAAGCCTAGTACAGGGAAGGAGTAGATGAGTTACAGTTTTTGCCAAGAATCTGATTCAAGAATTCTCTGTGGGTCTAATCAGCTCCGTACCTTGGTTATAGAATGAAGGAGGTCTTGTATCTCTTTCTCAGGACTCGATCTCCCAGGAACCCGCAAGGGTGACAGGGAAACACTGGAGCTAGATTTCTCAGCAGGAGAAAAGACAGCGTCTCTCTCAGTGCGTCCGCAGGGAGGGTTGGCTTCCTTCGGCACTCGCATCAGCAGGACGTCGGGCAAGTAGATAGCCGATCTGCTCCAAACCACCGTGTGTTGCTTAAGGCAGATGCTGGTATATTTATACCTGGAAGGTGCCGAGTTTGACATAAGGTTGGACATAAGATGTCACTAAGAACTCGCAGTTCTTTCAGGACTACAGGAGTTCTAGGACAAATCAATACAGAAGCAGGGGGAATTCCCGGGCTGCTGGAGGCTTGGTTTGTTTAAAAACGCGTTGTGCTTTCTAGGAGTCTATGGGAGTAGCCTTGCAGTATTTGGACTGCATTGGCTATGTCTTAATATGGGTATGATTCTTATGCCTATATAAGGGTATGATATGATATAACTGCGTAAGGGCATGAAATCGGGAATATTTACTAGAATCCTAGAATCATCTACAACACTCACTCCACGTATAATGTCCATCATTACTAAATACTAAGCAATGTTTGTTAAGCATGTGCTTTCCATCCCACCTCAAAATACATACAATGCATTTGAAATGGTATATACACGAAAATGAGTATTATACTGTATGTTTTTGGTAAGCAGTGGTGTCGTTCAGATAATGCATATATTGTACATTTAAAATGTTGACTGAACGAATCACAAAATTTACATTTATGAAATGGCTCTTAATACAGAAGAGAAGGTCGAGACCATTCCATCACATATTTATACAAGACTGTACATGTGCTAGAGACTAAGTAAATATTGTCTCTAGAGTTTCTAAAAATAGAAATCTTGTTCTCTAAGAATAGTTCTACTCTAAGCAGAGTATCATGTGCCAAAAAAGTAAATATTTTGTGAACTGGATAAAATCAATTTCGCTCTCTGGGGAGAAAAAAAAATAGTTCCAATGTTTTTTAGGTTCTGTTCACCAAAACTGAAGGCTGAATTCAGATTTCAGGGAATGCCATGTGCTTGCTTTTTCAACAGTTATTCTCGTTGTTAGGGGAGAACATCAACTCAGATAGGCTGGCAAAAAATTCGTCTACAACAGTAGGTGAAAATTGGGCAATTTCCGAAAAAGTGGAAATAGTGCATATGTGAGATGCATTACTGTCAGCGTTATCTGGATCAGCAATGTTCACAGAAGGTTGTACCTGTGTGCCGCTTTCATCTCGTACCTCACCGCCACCTAATCGTAATGGTGAGGTCTCAACGAATGCCGTCATCAGAATGGGTAGCCGCTGGGGACACACGTTGCATGAGCCGTTACCGAACCAAGCAAAGTATTGATATCCATAGGTACTGCTGATGGAAGTGTGAGACAGACGTCTAACACGCATTCTTCTCCGCATAGCATGCATCGTAGAACAGGTAAGATGCAATCTTGCCAGATTGGTGTGAATGAAAGAAACCAGGTAGTATTCAGATCTCTTTGCCGACACCACTGATCACGAGTGGTTCACTATAATAAAGGACACATTGAGTGAGATCGGGAATGTATCAACGGATGCGATTCAAGCATGGTCCCATTTTCTGCTAAAACTAAAACAAAAAATGAAGTTGCCAGTTTGGAAATCCAGTATAGACGGACCACAGAAAAAACATCCGAAAGAGCTACAAGACCTGCGTAGACAACTTCAGAAAACTCAAAGGAAGATAAAGCTGGCTGACTGTGGTACTAGACAATGGGCCAGCTTCCGTGCACAAAGAAAAGAATATAAAAATAAGGTCTCGGAACATAAAAGGTCAACTAATGAGAGTTTTTGATCCAAATTAATTTTCAGTTCAAAACCCCAGAATACTAATATCTTTTGGCAAACCATAAACCAGTTAACAAGACCCTGTAACGCCCTCATATCAAATGTGCAGGAACCGCAGTGGGCATCGTTTCTTGCTACAAAATTTACAGATATCTCGACAAAAACTCTGAGTAACGCTCTTTGTCTAAACAGTTAAAATAAAATGTGCCCCGTAGAAGAACAAGGGAGACAACCTTTGACTAGTAATCCCTGTAACGTATCTAGTACTGTTCCTCAGAATAAACAATATACGGCGGAAGAGATCATTAAACTGATCAAAAAAGCTAAACCCAATGGGGCGTCAGGCCCGTACGGCATCCTGCAAGCAGCCTACAAACATGCTCCGGAATTTTGGGGACCCTGTCTGGCGCAACTGTTTTTGGATGTGCAAAACTGGAACAGAGTACCCGAAAGCTGGCAAGGATCCATATTTATGCCAATTTATAAAGGCGGTGAAAGATCAAATCCAAATAACTATCGCCTAATAGCATTGCAGGACGTTGAGGCAAAATATTTTGCAACGCTTCTCTTAAATGATTTGGTCACTTGGTCAAGTGAAAAAGAGCTGATACCCATTAATCAGACAGGGTTCAGGAAGGGGATAGGTACAACAGTAAATATCCTATCCATCACTATGATCGCGGAGAAGTGTATTACCAGCAAACGGGATCTGAACCTGTGCTTTATTGATCTTCAGGCCGCATTTGACAGTGTGGACCGTAACTTATTGTGGTCGAAATTGAGAGCATGGGCAATACCGGAGAGTATTTTAAGGGGTTTGCTGTTATTTTATTCCAGTACTTGGTCGCAAGTAAAAATAGGGGATGGCACACGGTTGTCGAGAAAAGTTTTTACATCAATTGGACTCAAACAGGGGTGTGTCCTTGCCCCTCACCTATTTAATCTCTTCATCTCGGATCTCACCGGGAAACTGAACAATTGTAATGCTCACCCACCTAAACTAGGCGACCTACAGCTGACCCACTTGGCCTACGCCGATGATATAGTACTCATGAGCCTAACGAAAGCTGGTTTAACCAGATTAGTAACTGAACTCTCAACATTCCTGTTGGCAAATAAGTTAGCTTTAAATGTTTCAAAAACCAAATCCATGTTTATAACCAATCGCCGTGGATCTAATTGCAATATTTGGCTAAAAGGAAAACCACTAGAGAGAGTCTCAGCATATAAGTATTTGGGTTTCTATCTTGATGATAAGCTTGATTTAAAGAACAGAAGAAATACCTGACGCAAAGAGCGGGTGCCTTGATATTCGGACTAAGCACTTTGAAAAAAAAACTTGAAGGTCTATCACTTAAACCTTTAATAATTGTGATGGCCAACAAAGTTCTTCCAACCCTGTCCTATGCAAGTGAGGCAATGCATGGAAAGGATATGGACCTACTTAACAGCTTACCAACAAACATTTACAAGAAGGTCTTACGATTGCCCAGGATGGCGTCACCAGCCCAAATGCGACTAGAATTTGGCATAAAAAATGAAACTCTGGGCAGATTATACTCATACATCAAGGTATGGTATCAGATCAAGCAAAAAGCAACTAATAATAACCTTAATACACACCTTTGGCAAGAGCTCAAATCCCCAAAAAATCCAAAGCAAATCAATTCCTCACGCACGCTTTGGAGGTGACTTGTTCAAAAACCCTATGGGATAAAAATCTGTCATTTGCAGCACTAAAACAGGTATTAAATAAAGTGGCCAAACTCCATTCCTTGGTATTGGACAAAGAGATTTTTTCCCATTGCTCGCACTCCTGGGCTGTGATAAACGGCTATAAAACATTAACCCCAGCAGTGTACCTGGAAACAACATATTCCATTTTCATTAAAAGAAAGCTGATGTTATTGAGATTTGGCAAATTCCCGACATTAGCAGAGGAACCAGCTTGGAAACCTCATGTAGCTGTAACATGTCGATTGTGTGGTAGCCCCAAAGAAGATCTAATACACATAATTTGCCATTGTAAGAAGTTGTCTAAGGAACGGTCATACCTTTTAAAGCATAGTTTTCGGATCAAGAAGCTACGAACATGTAGATCTGCTATTATTGGAAGCTTGGATATATCTGCTCCTCGAATGCATTGCAAGTTGATGAAGTTCTTGCAAGCATTTGAGAAATATTTTAAACAATACGAAGATCCCAATTGTTAATAATCTGGATAAACATTGACTCTTAATTCTTGTTCTTATAAAATGTTTTCTTAATCTTTTTTAAATGATAATTTATAAACTTTTATAATGCGTGTGCGAAATACATCAAATTGTTATGGTTTTAATTAACTAAACAATAAAGTTTAAATTTCAAATTTCAAATTTCTTTGCCGAGCCAAGCCGACTTTAGTAATCTGCTCTCGGTATTGCATTGCTAGGATCGTGTCTTCCATTGTAGCCTGAGTTTTGTCTGTGACTTGACTTGCCATATCGGAGCAGAAGGAACAAAAATAGGATTCCTGCTACGAGTCTCAAGATGAGAGGCAGTCCGCCGAACACAGAGTGCATGAAATTCGGGAAGATGCTCAGGACTGCTTCAAAGGGTGCTAACAGTCCCGAAAAAATTGTCTTAAATACATGTGCAATGCCACTGGTATCAGACATTTTTAGGATTTGGCTTAACATTTCTACCAATTGTACAGGGCAATTTGTTGATAATAATGTATGTATCTCTGCTGCTGTCCTTGCAACTTGCAGATCATACGTTTCTCTAGACGAGGTTAAAGGCACAGTTGTTTGTAAAAGAATAGACTTCATTCTGCTTAAAGTATCAATTCGAATAGAAGAGATATTCAATGAAGGCCATATTGCCGCCTCCATGTCTAGCTTGTTGTTTGGATACAATACTTGCATACAACAAGTGACCCTGGAAGTAACGCTCACGAAATAGGCCGTTCCTGGCACCATGCCACAACAGGTGTGGTCACTTATTAGAACGTAGCTGCTGAGGTTCTACGATTTCGGATTTTGTCCCGTATCTAGCCGCCATTTTGTGGTTCGTCGCCATTTTGTGTTGCCCTCACTGAGGCAGCACGGCGAACGATGTGCTTTTGCTTTTCCAGCTGCTACGTGTCCTTTCAGTTAAAAAGTAACTCCATTGCCCTTGTCTATGAAACCCGATGTCAGGGTCTGGCTGAGTTCGTTAATCCATGTCTGACTCAATTGATCCATGTCTCGGCTGGCTATTTGCCCTCTCCTATGCTTCCCTTATATTATCTTATCCAACTGGCCTTCGCTCTTCTCTCCTTGTATGCTCCTATTACACAACCATCCTTTGAGACACACAATTGTGTCCTGCCACCTGCAAGAAGGGATTGTGGATGCCATCACTGATTAATTTGTTGGGAGGGGTAGCACACAGGGTCTGAGAGAGGGGCGTATTTGAGACACCTGATAGCTTGTTTTACAACTTTTCTCATTGGTTCGTTTTGTATGTGGAAGGAGTGAGATGCTGTAAATATGTTTTCCTATAAAAGACTGTGCGCCACGGATTGAAGTGGCAGTCTCCTTAGAATCCACCTTGCGTGTAACTTCTAGGACAACTGTGCTTAACTGCAGCTAATAAACCTGGCTTCCACGGTCAACGGAGTGTCTTGTGTCTCTGTTTTGTACAAGGCAGGTGAACTCGGGGATTAAGGCGTGCCTTGCGCCTCCCGGCCCATAAGGCCCTGTTGTCCAACTGGCGCCCAACGTGGGGCGGTTTCAGTGGTAGCAGTTCAGCCCGAGGGTCGTGAGAAGCCCCGCAAGAAAATTCCGGAGGATTCGCGAGCCACGTCAAGCGACCCCTGTATGTCGAAGTGGACCGAAGGTCTTTTACAGCGCGGCTACTCCGTTCCGACAGCTGCTGATGACTGCTGTCCTGACTACCGCCCTGCCTTGGACCCTTTGGTGATGATTGGTATTGCGAGACGTTAGACGGACCTCTGGTGGCGTGAGAAGACCATTTAGTTAAGTATTCGTGGGTAGCGCCCACTTCTTTGTTTTGTTTTTGATTTTTGTTATTCGTCTGTTGCAATAGTCGAAGCCAAGGGGTGAGTACCTTTGTACTGTGTGCTTTGCTTTCACTCCTTGAAGTTAGTAAACGGATCAGTGTGCTTAAGATGCCTGGTCTGAGCGGATTTAGGAAATGTTGTTGTTTTTGCTGTACTAGGGATTCCCGGCTTGAGGATTCATGTCCGATTCCTCCGGTTGGAACTCCCACTTATGAGCTCTATTCTAAACATGGTGTTGGTCCCATTGCCTTTAATGAGGCATGGATCCAATACACGAAGAAAGATGGTGTTTTGCGGTGGCCACAAAATGGTAGCTTTGAGCCTGACATCTTAGATAATTTGGAAACAATTCTGTTCAAAAGAAAAGCCCGGCCGGCAATGTTTGACTCTTTCCGCCTTTGGCGTAAGGAAGCCAAACAGAGAGAAATTAAACAAGCAAAAAGGGATAGGAAAATGAAAGATATGACGGTTATACAGGCTGCCCAGCAATTTAAAGACAATGAGATTGATCGTGCGATTGAGGTCTCAGATAGACAGGATTGGATGGCAATTGATAGGTGCTATCCCGTGTTACCTCCACAGCGCAAAGAACTTGATGAAGATCCTTTAATGTCTCATTTGTTGAAATTACCTCTGCCTTATGCGCCAGGTGCTAATGCACCTGTATTATTGCCACTTGTGCAGCAACCTGTTGTTCAGCCAGGAGCTCCGACTCCCACACAATTGCCTCTTCCCGTATTACCGCCTGCATCTCGGTTGTATGACTCAATAACTACTGCCTCAAGCACGACTGCCTGAACCACGACCTACTTTTCCACGAAAGGTTTTACAACGATCTAATTGTTACAACTACTTCTTTAAGTACGACTTCCTTTACAACAAACTTTTTTTGTGGGGGGGGGAAATCCCTCCACACCCCCCTTTGTTTTGCTTGATTTGATATTTTTTTTCATCATAATTATTAAAAAAAAATTTACAACGCATTTTTAAGATGATACTTTTAATATTAATTTTATGTATTAATAAAAATAATCTTTTTAATAATTGTCCTACCTATGACGCCAGTTTGGGTTCATTTGAAATGATACAAATTTTTTTTTGTTTTCTTTTCCTTTCATGGGAGATATTTTGTGATTGGGCAGTGTTGAATGACGTATCACTCCAACAAAGCCCAATCGTATTGAGCTTTGTGGGATGGTAGGCGGAGGACAGCGGAGAGAAGTGACGTGGCCGGCAAGTCGTGGTTACAGACGTTGTGGTTCTGGCTTTCGTTGTTGAGCAGTCTTCGTTGTTCTCCCCTCGTAGTTCAGGTGAGTCGTTGTTAAAGAATCGTGGTTTAGGATGTTTCCCCTGCACCTCCTTTGCCACAAACTTCTGTACCTCAGTCTCCTTCGTCTTCTGTTTCTCTTGTAACGACTAGCCCTGTTCTTCCTTTGCTTAATACTGCGTCTCCAGTTTTACTCCCTACTTCTTCTACGATTCGCAATCGGTTAGTTGATACTGTCTCTGGTCTTTTCTCCCCCCTCTTTGGGCCATTTAATAGGACTCCTGATTTTTCCCAAAGGCAATCCCGTAGTCAAATTCCAGATTCTGAGGAACGAGTTGTATTTGACTCTCTTGCTCATAAATGGATGATGAATGGTTCACTGTATAGTGTACCCGATATATTGAGTACCTTTCTCCAGTGGAATGCGCCTACGCAGAGATACGTTTTTAATGTCATGTGTGACACACTTGTTAAAGGACTGGAGGATATGGAGCTGTATCTAACTCCTCAGGGTCTATTGGATATACAGGACAGGTTTGATAAAGGACTTATTGTGGGTCCTGACATTGAAGGTGCTATAAAGACACTTGTTACTTTTAGGTCCTTATATTCTTCCCAAACTATTCCTGAACCTGATCCTGCAGTTAGACAGAGGACGAAGAATTATCCTATAAGGGAAGTACCTCCAGTATGGAGGGAAGAGGTTCCGCAAGCGGGCGTTGTTCCAGCTGTCCATGCTCAATTCCAGCGTATATGGGTACATGTCCCTTGGAAACGAGCTGAAGTTTTAGCACTTAAGCAATCTTTACCGGACCCTCGTAAAAATCCTGCTGGTTACTATAAAGTGCTGTCCCAGACTGTTGATGCATGTATTATGAATTTGGCTGATATTGATATGCTGATGGGGAATGTTGTTCCACAAGCATTGTGGGATAGGATTCGTAGAGAGGATCATGACCAAGCTTTAGGTGGTACTTGGGCTGATATCGTCGCCGCAGATGCAGCACAAGTGGGTGGTGCTAAGCCAGATGATTTGATTACACAGTTGCCTGGTAGGATCATTACTTTAATGAAGACGATGATGCCTGACTTACACGTTAACTGGGATAAGTTAGCTGCGTGTAAGCAGAAGAAAGATGAGAGTGTCTCTGATTTCTTTACTCGGTTTGAGGAGACAGTTATTGATCATAGTGGTCAGGATTTGAGTACTGAAGGTGGAAAGCGATTATTTGTGGATAAATTTGTATTTAATCTGCTTCCCGAATTGTCCCATAAGTTGAAAGATTCGGAAAGCTCTTGGGCTGTTTCTTTGTCTGCCCAAATATTAGCCACTGCTCAGTACTATGAGAATAGGGACAAAGAAGAAAAAGATAAGGCTGCGAAGAAGACTAAGGGGCATATTACCAAGCAATAGCAATAATTATCGCTATTGCTTGGTTAGAGACAAAAATTTAACGCTGAGCTGCAGCGATTTTTATCGCAAATAAACCTTGGTATTACCAAGGTTTATCGCAAATGCGATAAAAATCGGCCACAATGCATGAATATCGCTGAAAAGTCCGTGATGTTCATGCATTACCGAGCTAATGCTCTTAGCCATGTTATCCACCTCCCATTGGATAACATGGCTAAGAACTGCTCAGGGCAGGTGTTAGCTTTTGGAGATATTCGCGCTTAGCGCGAATATCTCCAAAAGTTGGTAATAGGAGATAGCGATATTAGCGACTGTTTCCAGTCGCTAACATCTTGGCACGCCCACTTTGCATGCCATTAGTGATAAATATCACTGATATGCTAAGTGGGGCCCAAGATGGTCGCTATCTCCTACTTGCTGTCGCTAACTGGTGTTAGCGACAGCTAGGTAATAGGGAGATAATTGTATCTCCGCTTTCTTGGCTTTTAAAGCCTAAAAAGCGGAGATAAACCCCCTTGATAATATGCCCCTAAGGATTTAAAGATGAAGGTTCTTCTTCAGGAGGCTTATCCCCCTCATTCTGGTCAGCGTCAGTTTCAGCAACCTACTTAGCCTCAGAGGTTGCTGCAGAAACCTGAGCCTTTTGTTCCGCGACCTTTGCTTGGACCTAATCAGTGTGCCTATTGTAAAGAAGAAGGCCATTTTAAGAATAGCTGTCCAGTTTTATTGCAGCGTAATGGTAGATTTCAAGGGCCGCGAGGCCGTGGTGGTTTTCAATCAACACCTAGCGGTAGAGGCCGAGGTGCGTTGCCTCAAGGACGGCGTTCCTTTCCCCCTCCGAACTCTTTGAATTATTTCGATCAGCAGAATATACAGTCTGCGCAATATTACAATGATGATTATTGTGTTGAAGGTGAGGTTCAGGATTTTCATTCTAGTTAGGACAGCCATGGACAAAGTAAGGGAGTCGTATCAGTTCCAGTGGATCAGAGTGGGCCTTATGTTGAGGTAGTTGCTTTGGGTGTTGCCGAGCCATTTCCTTTGGATACTGGTGCAAGGAGAAGTTCCATGATTTATTCAAAACTCCCTGGGGCACCTTTGTCTGGCTTAACAAACGTTTCTGTAGGATTTTCTGGCGCCCCAGTTGCTAACCCAGTTTCTTGTCCTTTGCCTCTCTCGATTGGTCCTTACGATTTGGAAGCTCCACTTATTTTAACGACTGGTTGCGGGGAGAATTTGTTGGGTTTGGATCTGTTGAAAAGTCTTCATGCAACGTTGTATTGTTCCCCCTCTGGTGTGCGCCTTACTTAGGGTGACAAAATGGTTTCTCCTATATATCTAACGAAAGATAGCTTTCTGCCTGAGTTGCAATCTCTTCCTGCTACACTTTGGGCTACAGGTCCGAACGATGTTGGTTTGTTGCAGATTCCTCCTTATGTGGTTACTATTAAGCCTGATGTTAAGTTGCCACGTATTCCACAGTACAAGATTTCTAATGATGGTGAACGAGCTTTGATGGCTATTATCTATGATCTGGTTCAGAAGGGTGTGGTTGAAGAAACAAGAGGCAATGTTTGTAACAGTCCTGTTCTCCCTTTTCTTAAATGCAGCGATCCTTCTCAACCACCTGTGTATCGCTTTGTGATTGATCTTCGGGAGGTCAACAAGATTGTTGTCCCCCAGTCTCCTTTTGTCCCAGATATCACTGCTTTGCTTACTATGATACCCGCCTCAGCGGCATGGTTTTCTGTTATCGATCTAAAGAATGCTTTCTTTAGTATTCCTATTGCTGAGGAAAGTAGAGATATTTTTGGCTTCTCTCTTGGAGGTTGGAGTTTTCGGTTCAAGCGTGCTCCTCAAGGTTATTGTGAGAGTCCCTCCATTTATGGTCAGGCTTTGAAATGTCAGCTTGCTGCTTTCATTTTGCCTCCAGGTACCACCTTGATTCAATAGGTTGACGATTTGCTGATTGCTGCTGATTCGAAGGATGTTTGTAAGGATGTGACGGTTTCTTTGTTGCGTCATTTGTCTGACCTGCATCATAAAGTGTACCCTTCTAAGTTACAATATTGCAGCCAAGAGGTTACCTACTTAGGTCATCTCTTGTCGAAGGAGGGAAGACGCTTGACCCCAGAACGAATTCAAGCGATTGCACAAATGTCTGAGCCAACCACACAGAGAGAGGTATGTGCTTTTCTGAGCATTACCTCATATTGTAGACAATGGATTCCGAATTTTTCTTTGTTAGCTAAACCTTTGTTGGCACTTACGTTGAAAGATACGCCACAACCTCTCCCTTGGACTGACGAATGGCAAAAGAGTTTTTCTGATTTACGTACTGCTTTGTGTTCTGCACCTGTGTTAGGTACTCCAGATTACAGTAAGATTTTCACACGTGCGTTGTCAGTTTTAACGCAACAATTTGGAGACAGACAACGGCCATGTGCCTATTTTTCGGCTACGTTGGATCCAGTAGCCAAGGCATTGCCTAGTTGTCTCAGAGCTACAGCAGCGGCAGTGATTTCTATTCGTCAATCTGCTGGATTGGTATTAGACAACACTCTTGTTGTTATGGTACCACATGCAGTAGATACTCTTTTGAATAGGACTAAAACACAGCACCTCACGAGTGCTCGTTTGTCTTGATATGAGCTGACGCTTCTAGTCAGCCATAAACACATAAAGTGGTGTAATTCTTTGAACCCAGCAACATTGTTGTCCATTCCGGATGAGAAAGGCATTCAAGAACAGCATGATTGTTTTCTCCGAACAGAGGAGGAAACGAAAGGCAGAATAGATCTAAACGATACACCACTTGTGGATACGGACGGGATCCTATGGGTAGATGGATCTTGCTTCAAGCTTCCAAATGGCGAGACAACAGCAGCCTATGTTGTTACTACTTTGCATACGATAGTAGATAGCGTGTATTGCACAGAATTCAGCCCAAGCAGCTGAATTAATTGCTTTGACAAGAGCATGTGTGTTGGCAAAAGGAAAGAGAGTGAACGTCTACACTGATAGCCAATATGCTTTTGGTGTGGCTCATAGTTTCGGTCGTTTGTGGAAGGAAAGAGGATAGTTTACTTCCCATGGGACTAAAATACAGCATGGTCAGTTGGTGACTGACCTTCTCGAATCACTTGCTTTCCCTACACAAATAGCAATAATCAAAGTGTAGTGCTCATAAAAAGATTACTGATGATGTGGGTCTTGGGAATGCTTTTGCGGATGAAGTAGCAAAGGAGACAGCGAGAGATGTTACAAGTCGTATGTATGTTGCGGGCCCTGCAAGATGGGTCAGAGAAGGAGGAATGTGTGAGGACACAATAGAAAGTGTGAGAACGATTCAAGAAGAGGCTACTGAGAAAGAACTGAGTAAGTGGAGAGAAAGTACGAGAATGTTGGACGCGACTGGGTGTTGGACGGAATTGTCAGAACATCAACAATGGCTGTTACCAGACGTCTATGTACTATCTGTAGTTACTATGGCGCATGGTCCAGCCCACATTAGTGCTAAAGGCATATGTAAAATCTTGGCTCCAGTATGGCAGAATGAAGGAATTCCTAAATGTGCAGAAAACGTGGTGAAGCATTGCATTGTTTGTTTAATGCATAATCCAGGAAAGGGAACCCCAACTCCAGCAGGTCATTTTGCTCCCCCTACGTATCCTTTCGAGGTATTACAAATCGATTATATTCATATGGATCGTTGTAATAACCTCAAGTATGTTCTGGTGGTGGTCTGTGCCTTTTTCAGATGGATAGAGGCCTACACCCTAAAGGACAATACTGCTTTGTCTACTGCCAAAGTCCTTTTGAAGGAGTTTTTCTCAAGGGTTGGTTTGCCACACATTGTCTGGTCTGACAATGGGAGTGAATTCGTAGGCCAAATTATGCAGAAAGTGTGTACAGGTCTCGGTATTAAGCAGAAATTCCATGCAGCAAACCACCCTCAGTCAGCAGGATTGGTAGAGTGTTATAATGGCACTCTTAAGCTCAATTTGGTAAAGATACAGGTGAGCACAGGTCTCACCTGGCCTGATGCCCTACCATTAGCACTTCTGTCTACGAGAACTACTGTTCATTCTCGTTTAAGTCTGAGTCCGTATGAGGTCGTTTGTGGACGCCCAGCAAATGTTTGGGGAGTCCCTCGACCTAAAAAGTATTCTGATATTCCATACCTAATGCTGATTGACTATTTGCATGACCTCACCACTAAGTTACGTGTTCTTTTTCAACAGGTTCAAAACGCTTTGCCAGAGGCCTCCGCAGACCCAGGTCATTCCATCCAACCTGGCGACTGGGTCTGCGTGAAAAACTTTCAGCGGAAAAAGAATTTGGAACCTCGTTGGGGCCCACCGCGACAAGTGCTTTTGACGACACGTACGGCAGTGAAAGTCGTTGGAAAAAAGAACAGGATCCCTGGCGTGCACTGTAAAAGGGTACCTTTGCCTTTACCCTTTGACCAATCGGTCCGTGAGGTCATAGGTGATAACGAAAGTGAAAAAGTACCTAGATTTGTACCGTTTAGTAGTGCACGCCTGGAACAAACGAACTCTGAGAAAGAAAACGACGACGTATTACAGGAGGCCGTCCCAACACATCTGCGTTTGAACACGGTGCATCAAGAAGCCTTGTTTAAGGACCAGACGATCCCTAATAAGACTCGATATAATTTACGACCGAGAAAAATCAAAGACAATTAAACTTTTCTTTTTTTTCCTGATTTTTCTGATCATACTTGCAGTGTCATAGGACGGTTAACAACCACAGCTAAGTTATCTAGGAAGATTATCGTGAGCAACACTTTAGAGTAATGGATATTAAAGTGGAGATTTATGATCAAACTGCAAACATGAAAAGTAGATGGAAGAAATTAATGGTTAGTCCATGTGGAATAACCTTATGTATTCTGATATGTTTATGTATTTTATTAGCGTGTGGAAGTTGGGTTGTTTATGTTACACAGCCATCACCTGTCCCTACCTCTGTCTCTTTATCTTTTCCTACTACTGCCTCCCCACATCGGTTTTATACACTTTCAGAACATGAACAGATTAGGACAACCGAATATTTCAACAGTTTATTCAGTTATTGCACCAACATCAATTGGTGATGAATACCACTGATTTTTGGGTTTGTGGGCTCATGCCTCATAATAAAGAGAGAGGTATGCCGTATTTAGTTTTTCCATTCTCTTATGAAGGTTCCGCCTGGGCTTATTTGTCTATGTTCTCTAACATTTATCAGAATCAGCTATGGTATCCCCCTGGTAGTCCATATGGTGGTGGAGTAGACTTCAGTCACAGTTCCTTGATTAAGGGAATAGTGACTATGGCAAAAATTGCTCAGATTAACAAGATTCCCATAGATGAGAAAAGAGTATATGATGGATGGAATATAACACAATATGTTACTAGCCTCACAGAGAAGGCTAAACGAAGGGTCTCTTCGCCAATTTGGACTGTACCTCATCGAGGTCATTTCTGTTTACAAATTAATGGCCAGAATGTCAAAAATCAACAGGAGAAAAGTGTCTGTTCTCATACTTATGTTTATACACCTCAGATTCCCTTACCGCTAGTGCCTTCACAAGGAACATATTTTATCTGTCACGACAGAGCCTATACATGGCTTCCTACATATTTCTCAGGAACCTGTTATGTGGCTTTTCTTCTTCCCCCAATGTATACTGCTCCTTCAGGTCATTACAAGAAAAGACATGGCAGGGGAGTTATTGATCAGAAAGACACAGCAGGACAGGAGGCAGCTGACTTTATTAAAGGGTTGCTTCCTTTCTGGGGCCCAAAGGCCAATAGCAGGGACATCAGACACTTAGCTCGTGTTGTTGAGCCTACCATAAATGAAATTTCTGGAGCCTTGAGTAATCTGACAGCCGAACTTCAGGCGGATCGTCCTATGACGTTGCAAAATCGGACAGTTTTAGACATTATCCTTGCAGATCGTGGAGGAGTCTGTAAATTGATCGGGTCTAGTTGCTTTGTTTACATTCCTGATAATGCCCCTACAGTATACCAAGCTATCTCCAAATGACATATCATCTCTGAGTCTATACATCAGGACACGGGAGATTGGTCTGTGATGGGATGGTTTTGGGGACTACTGTCCACATGGGGATGGAATATACTAACTTTCCTTGAAATGGTCTTGGCCATCATTTTCTCTTGTTGTCTCTGTGTGCAGTGTGGACCTGCAATATGTGGTCTTTGTGCCACTATGTGTGTCCCGAAGCCCGCGTCACAGAAAACAGAGAATATTAGGATGATGTTACAGCAACAGCTCGATGACCTCATGGCCATTGACATCGACTCAGTTTGACTTGAGTCCCTGGTGTTTTGCCTGAGTAATGGCAAAAGGAGGGTCTGAGGTTCTACGATTTCGGATTTTGTCCAGTATCTAGCCGCCATTTTGTGGTTCGTCGCCATTTTGTGCTGCCTTCACTCAGGCAGCACGGCGAACGATGTGCCTTTGCTTTTCCAGCTGCTACGTGTCCTTTCAGTTAAAAAGTAACTCCATTGCCCTTGTCTATGAAACCCGATGTCAGGGTCTGGCTGAGTTCGTTAATCCATGCCTGGCTCAATTGATCCATGTCTTGGCTGACTATTTGCCCACTCCTATTCTTCCCTTATACTATCTTATCCGACTGGCCTTCGCTATTCTCTCCTTGTATTCTCCTATTACACAACCATCCTTTGAGACACACAATTGCGTCCTGCCACCTGCAAGAAGGGATTGTGGATGCCATCACTGATTAATTTGTTGGGAGGGGTAGCACACGGGGTCTGAGAGAGGGGCGTATTTGAGACACCTGATAGCTTGTTTTCCAACTTTTCTCATTGGTTCGTTTTGTATGTGGAAGGAGTGAGATGCTGTAAATATGTTTTCCTATAAAAGACTGTGCGCCACGGATTGAAGCAGCAGCCTCCTTAGAATCCACCTTGTGTGTAACTTCTAGGACAACTTTGCTTAGCTGTAGCTAATAAACCTGGCTTCCACGCTCAACGGAGTGTCTTGTGTCTCTGTTTTGTACAAGGCAGGTGAACTCGGGGATTAAGGCGTGCCCTGCGCCGCCTGGCCCATAAGGCCCGGTTCTCCACTGCCGTTGGAAAGCTGTCTGAAAAAAGGCTCTATCTGTGTAGCAGAGGTGCCATGCAGGTGGCATGAAAGGTTATTTGATGAACCTTCGCAGGCTCCGTGTAAGTTAATTCCTTGACACAGAAGTGTACCGCTTGGTGAATTTTTACAGTTGTTACCCCCAAGGAATACCACTTTTTTGCCCCCACTCCAACATCTATGTGTGTAAGGTAAATTCCAGGTTGACTTGATGTACCCTTTACCCAACCTTTCATGCAGGCCTGCTCGTATATACTTTTGGCAATATTGAAACTGAAAAGTTGTTATCGGAATTGTAATGGTGCCATGTATTATCCATTCAATGACAGGTCTTTCGGAGACTGTCAGTGGTAATCTTTCTAGTTTTTCAATGCTCAGCACCGTATAGTCTGCCCCTCTTTGTCTGAAGAGATGTGTTTATCAGTAAGGTTAAAGATAGAAAATAATGACGTTGTGTTTATCAGATGCCATGGCACGTAGCCTGAACGCAGATTTTGTAATGTTCAGCCTAACTGTACAATAGAATGTAATTGGGACTGGCCATGTTGTGACATTAGCATATCCTGTTCTATTATATCAATAGCAGATGATACCATGCTGTCCAGTGAATAAATTCTGGAGGACAGAGTCGTTAACCCATTGTTTACTACAGACAGTGATTTTTCCAAATTAATATGATCAATTTCTTGTATTTTTTCTGCAGTTTCAATTTGCGTTACTTTCCAAGCTTCATTGTAAGCTGCGTACATACCGGCGTATATGAAACGTTTTTGACGCTGTTTGCGAGGTCCCAGTAAGAAATCTCGCAAGTCAGCACCTTCTTTAAGTAAAGTCAAGTGTTGCTTAATTTCAGGTAGTGTGGATTTCTGTAGCCATTCGAGGCATAGCTATCCTACACTATAGGTTGTTACTATCCCTGGATGTTGTCTCTGGGAATATCTTGGGTCTGGCCTATTCTGTTTGAACCCCTGTATTTTGTTCAGGAATCTATCTTGACAGTTATTAGTGTCTGTGGGCCAGATCAACCATTTGTTCCAATTAGGAAGTGTTCTGTTATGTTTTAAAATAAGGGATACGTCTATCTCCACTTCTGTAGTGCTATTACTATCAGGTATGGGTTTTGGTATAGACGGTTTGTTTAGGTCTTTTATCCTGGCTAGGCCAAGACAGGTCGTTTGTTGAATGGTGTCATTCAGGAACATTATTTGTTCTGGGATCATGCAGGCTCTGAATAATGATTCTAAACCTTATACTTGCTAGTCTTTTGTACCCCACACAGTTTTAGTCCTAATGTTGTTTTTCCAAAATTCAAAACCAAACATAGACATTTTTTCATAAAATTTTTCAGAATAAATCAGTTTAGTATTTGTCAACATGTTTTTCATTCCTGTCTTATTCATAATTTTAAAATAAAACGTTTCTGGATCAGTGATATTAAACCCTGAAAAGTGTGGGAATTTTTCATAAAATGTTTTTGAGCTGCCTTTTGGCGGAGTTGGACAATGTTCCCATTGATTATAAATAAAAACATTTCTAGGATTTGCTGATTTATGCAAATAGCGATGCCCATAATGATTATAGCAATACATTTCTTCATAATTTGATGAACCTTGTAAATAATCATGTTCTGTATATTTAGCTGACATTTCTAAATCTGACATCATATTGTTAATATTTTCAAAGTCCCAATCATCAGAGAAAGTACTAGGTGATACAAAGTCACGTAAAGAAATCTTGAACTGATGTAGATATTTCAAGAGTTCAACCGGGCCATAGATGTAATCAGTTGTGTCCCATGCTACACCACCAGGTATAGGAATGGCTGTGATGTTCACTGATGATAGTTCTCTTTTTTCAATGTGAGATGATCTGTGAGGTTTTAGAACCAAGTTGATGTTCTGACTTGCTGTGTCCATTGTACTGTATTTTCCATCAATCATTCTTCCCAAGCTTGGAATTAAAATGAGCCAGAGCAGGAGCAAAAGTACACCTAACACAATCCACAATTCAATCCACGGTGAAATCAGATATGTTTCCCCAAGTTGATGAAAGAGTTCTGTAATTTTGTCTTTGAAAGTTTTGTTTGCCGGCTTGTCTTCATGTTCACTTGCATCATCAGAAAAGTCATCGAAATTGATGAAGTAGCCAGATGCAGTTCTGTCAATTGTTTGAATGGCATCAGGATTGTTATTAATCTTCGTAGTTGCTTCTTCCTTTTTCATATTGGTATAGTCCGAGGCTACATCATTGTAGACAGGTGTTTCTTGACGAACTGTTGTAATTTGGGTTTCAAGAGGCACAAGTTCCATGGCTTTGTTGCATAGTCCTTTCTTATTCACTGCAGGTTTATCAAATGTGATTAATCTCTCATTTTGAACCTCTTGTATTGTAGCATGGTTTGGTCTTCTGCTACTTCTTGGGAGTCCACTGGGCCTATTACTTATTATTGGCCACATGGTTGTGGTTTTACCAGGTCGATTGATACAACTCTGTTCTCCTTTTTACCATCAAGGGGCAGTAGTACGACTGATCTTGTTCCGCTGATAGCTAAGACAGTTACTGCTTTTCTGTAAGAAGGCCCAAATTCCTTCTTTACAGCGATTTTTTCTCTGACAGGATCCACAATCTTTGGAATCCAGACAGGTCTTGCTGGGACAGGTGGTTTTTCTTCAGTGGCCATTGACTTTAGCTTTGTGTTACTCAGACTTCTTCTCTTTTCATTCAAGTCCTGTAAAACAGCCAAAGGATCTTTGATATCAAAAGCTTTTTCTTCCACCACTGAAGTCTGACAATCGAGATCTTCGATTATCATTCTTGTACCAAACAAAAGTTCATACAGAGTGATTCCACCCAGAGAATTTCTTGGCAGATTATCAAGACTACGTTGGACACTTATTAGATGTTTGACCCACCAATCACCCGAACCTAATACCCTCGCTGTTATAGATTGCTTTATGTCACGTTTTTTTCTTTCCAATACCGCATTTCCCTCAGAATGGAATGGACTAGAGTACCGCAATGCAATGCCCAAGCTGGTTATGGCCTCCTTGTAAGCTCGAGAGCTAAACGCAGGACCCTGGTCAGAATGTAGCATGCCAATTGCGTATGTGCCGATAAAGACTAGCAAATCTTTTATAACAGTTCTGGCGTCAGCCGAGCTCTGGGGCCACATCCAAATGAATCTCGTGCAGGAATCCACTGCGACCATGACATATTTATAGTTGCCATCCCTTTGCAAGGGACCACAGTGGTCCAGGTAAACACACGCTAATGGTTTATCTGAGATCAGAAGGGGCGTCTGTGCTGGTCGTATTACTGTTGATGCTTTCATTCTTTTGCATATTTCACATTCTAGAACATAATTTCTAGTCTGTTTTCTCATACGTGGCCACCAATATCTCTGTTTTAATATTGATATTATGTCGGAAATACCCGCATGTGCAGAAGCGAGCCCTTCATGTGCCGCTAAAATTAGTCCTAATCTGTGTTCCATGTTTGGAATCGCCCGATCCCCAACTCCAGGGATTACGGCAAAAGGAACATTATTCGCATCAGTTTTGTATGAGTACTTTACTGGAAAGCCTTTCAGGAGTGTCTTATTACTGTTTTTTACTGAAGCACTGACAGCTTGTATTATTTCGCTGTCTATTTTTGTTTTTGACGGGTGATTGCAGCTACGGAAGCTGTTTGCACAGCCGCCTTCGCGGCCTCATCAGCCAATGGATTCCCTCCAACGTGAACGCCATCACGCTGATGACTCAGTGTATGTATCACGTGAGTCTTTTGTAGTTCTTTCTGTAAAAGAACTACTTGTTCCCAGAGCATTTTATGCTTTATTGTGCCACCTTTTGCATCTTTGAAACTATTTTGAACCCAGTTCTGCAAGATTCATTGTAAGACTGGACGCAGTAATATGAATTGCACACTATTAGTGTGGGGAATTCACGATCGATATTTTCAAGCGCCATTTTAAAAGCATGTAGTTCAGCTCGCTGAGCTGTACAATCTCCAAGTGATTGAGTTTTAGTGACCAATGGTCTAAATTTTCCTTCGTGCCATAGACCTTTAATGATCGCGCACGCAGCACTATATGCTTGTTTACCCCCTACTGCGGGTTGTGCTGAACCGTCTGTATATATATTATACAGCCGTAATGTTCCAGAGGTAGAATTTCAGTTGGCAGAGGACATTCGTATTCGTATTGGAGAAATTCTTGCGTTTTTAAGTTAGGATCAAATTTGTATACTACGTCTGGTGCAGCAAGAGAATTAACCCATTGTATCCATCTCGGATGTAAGGCTTTAGCATTCAGAATGCTTGCTCTTGTTACTGCTTCTAGGGCAGGTATTGGTGTAACGATTATTATGCATTTACCTTGTGCCAGGGCTCTTTCTTTTGCTACAGCAGTTTGTACCGCAGTTAGAATCTTTTCAGTGAAACTGAATTTCATTTCAGCTTGTGTGTACAAGTGTGATTTGTAAGCTATTGGTACCGTTTCTCCCTCATTAGAGGTCAGGTATGTAAATCCGCATCTTCCTGGGATGACTCGGATTACAAGGTTCCGTTCGTTCGCGCGTGTTTGCAGTTTTGTTTTAGTTAACATGTCTGTTTGTAATGATCGTACAATTTCTGTGTGTTTCTGATTCCAATTAATTGCTTTAAAATCAGGTTTTATTAGTTCGTAGAGCGGTTTAACCCTCTCTGCATAATTTAGAATGTAAGTTCTTCCGAAATTCAGGAAACCTAGAATTGATTGTAAGTTTTTCAGCGTTTTTGGAGCTTGGAGTACTGCACACTTCTCTTAAGAAGTTGTCTGCTAGGCTTTTGCCTTCACTTGATAACTCATATCCTAAAAATAGGACAGTGAGGTGGGCAATTCGTTACTTTTTAAAGTTAAATTTGTACCCTTCAGATGCGAACCCAAGTATTATGGTGTTCACTCTTTTCAAGTGTGTCTCCAGGTCATCGTCTGTTAGATAGATATCGTCGACATAGGATAATGCCTCATCATCATACATTTGTAGTAACTCTGTTACTCTGGCTGGGAATAATCCTGGGCTATTCTTTAATCCCTGTGGGAGATGACAAAATTGCTTTTGGGCCCCCATACTGGAGAAAGCGGTCAAATACCTGCTTTCTTGTGCATTGGTTTGACAGAAGAAACCATTTGAAATATCTAATGTTGTTTTATATTTTTTGCGCACAATGTTATTCATCAGTGCTGCACTGTGTGAATTTTGTACTGCAAATGTTTTGCAACAGGAGTTTAAGTGTCTGTAGTCCAATACTAGACAATATGAATTGTCTGGTTTGGATACAGGAAACAAAGGATTGCTCATTTGTGAGTTGCATCTTTCAATCACCCCCTGGTACTCAAGTTGATCTAAGATCTCCCTGACTTGTTTTTTAGCTTCTTGCTTAACAGGATACTGCCTTTGTGCAGTAGGTTGATTTTGTAACTGGATTTTATGGTGAGGAGAATCCTCATCCTATCCTACATGATTTTTATATAATGCAGGAGCTTGGGCCACTGCCCATTTTCTAGCATATGTGTATTTTTTATGAATTGGAATGTGATTTGAGAAGGCAGGCATAATAATTTCTTCGCCATGTGAGCACTCCCTGACAAACTTTGGGGGCCAGTCCTTTTCTGCTAGAAGGATATCATAACCTTTAGATAGGTTCTCCCAGAAGAGACCTCTTATTTTCCTAGTTTTGTCCCCCTCTATACGTAATGTTATTTCATATAATTTATGGGGCACACTGACTCTGGTGTCTGCAGTTTCCACTTGAATGTATTCATTAGTGTCCACTGTCTCCAGAAGATTCATCAGGATCTTGCGAGCTATGGTCACTTCTGCTGCGCTGTCTAGCATTGTCTGGGCCCATTCTCCGTTCTTGAGTTGTGTCCTCAGAATCCTCGGCATGTTTTACTTTAATACTGGCTACCTTCTTTTTTGGGAAACTGCAATTTTTTACTTTGATGGGCAGGTTCTTTGTCTTTGGACTTGACGCGCTCTTCTTTATGTTCTGACCGTCCTCTTCTTTCCGATTTCTGTGAGGAAGTCTGAAAAGTTCGAGAGGGACGTGTATCAATATCTTGATATCTGTCAGGTTTTCTCAAATTTTCCCTATTTCTAAGGTTATATCTTTTTTCAGAGGGCTCCCGTTGGGGAGACCTACTCCCCCGTTCTGGAGATCTATCTCTCCGTTGGGGAGACCTTCCTCTGGTCTGAAACTATTTTTCTCTGGGAGTGGTTTGCTTATTACCCTCCCACTTCTTCTTTTGAGTTATTAAATTATTTTTAATGAAAGTTTCTTCAGGATTTTCTGTTAGTTGTGGTTTTAGTTGTTTACCACCCAAACTGTCTCTACCTAATTCTTCATAGGATTTTTCAATTATTCTGGGAAGTTCAAAAGGTTGTTCTGCTATATCTGTTTCTTTTAATTTCTGGCGGATCGCCACGGATGCTGCTTCTCCTTTTATGTTGGCTAATAGTATAGCCGAGACTTGCTTAAAGTCTTTCAGTAATTTCATACCTAGATTTAAAGCAGGCTCTGGACCGTATTCATTTTGAATCTGTCTTTGTACATCTGGTATAACCGCCATAGACGGAACACCATGTGTTTTTGTGTACATTGAAGTAAAGACTGTTCCCCAAGTGTCACAGTCCTCCACATGTGGTGGAATCCCCATTGGTAAGCAGATTGTCAGAATTCTGTATTTTTTGTGAGGGGTAGTATCAGGAAATACTGCCTATATTTAAGTAATTTTATGAGCTAACCAGAAAGGAATTTGTTCCCGTTTTGCGGGTAATTTACCAATGACTGATTGTATAGTCTGTGGTGTAATTTTATTAGTGTTCCCCTGGTGAGGGGTGTGCTGTGGAATTTTTACAGCAGGTTGGACTGTTAAAGTCTGCATGACATATTGTACCAATTTTCTATGTATTTTAATTAGTGGTTTTAGCTGAGCTAAAAGTTCTCTGTCTGACATTGTTTCAATGTCAGGATGTGGTGTATAGCTGGCTAGAACCAGCCATGTGGCTCCTGGTCTACCTAGTGGACCGAGCCTGGTAATGTGATTTTGATGTTTTAGGGCGCCATTGAACCAGAGCTCATGCTCTTGGTAAGTTAGTGGAATTTCAACATCCTCGAAAGGGGTGTATTCCTCTGGAGGTTCCCCTGCTTTGTAGTAGTGGAACTTGTGTGTTACAGCATTTGCTGCTGGAAAATGTATCCAAGAATAGAATACCTCTGTCTGCCGACATTCATGTGCCTCTACCACAAATATGACTGTACCACCTCTCGATGATACACCATTTTCTATAAATTTTATAGCTACACTTTTCCTTACATTTACCGGGATGAGTATTGCATCCAGGTCATTTTCATTAAACCCTGTAACGTCAAAACCTGGATGAGTCGCATCTACTGCAGCTCCACCGGTTTCGTTGTTGTCCCCGTTAGTTGACATTGTTTAACAAAAGTTTGCAGAGCAAGTTTCAAGGAAACAAAGATTAGGTGCACAATATTTTGGAACACTGTATCCTTCAACATTGAATAAACCAAAAACTATTATATAGGAATCTCTTCCTACTAAGTTTTGGCGGATATTAACCTTTTACCCACTCCAGACGTCTATTGGAGTTTTTACGGAAAAAGAGGTCTGTGTGAAAAGCACGACTGAGTTACTCTAGTATCTAGCATTAAATTATCGCCTTACCAAACATTGGGCGCCATGTAGTGTAGTTCCTATATTCCCAATAGGCTCTGCGCATTGGAATAACATAAACGACAGTATAGACGTAGGACTGAGGTCGACTAGGTCTCTATTGAATATGTTAGACTTAATTATGAAATGCCAGCTAGCTCAGAGGTCACTAGAAACTTTCTCGAGTAAACAAGAAGGTGTTAACTTTCCTGAATAGACAAGATGGGATTAGTTTCTGACAACCGCATAAACATGACAACTTTGCTCCCCCAGAATAAGGAGTATATCTCCAGAGTCGCGGAAACAATAGATAGCTATTTCACTCAGTCAATCGTGCATGCTTAGTTTCACCAGAAGTGCAGAGAAATAGAGACTGGCGTTTTCAATAAAAAGGGTATTTATTGAGCAGTCTACTTTCTCATGCAAGAGAAGTGAATTGCCACAATTGCAATACTTGTCATAAAGTAAAGTGCTTACAGTAAAATGAGTATTATGAAATAATACTGTAAAAGCATTTATATGGTTTCTAAGCCATATGATACTTAAAATGGATAAAATACATACAACAATAAAATAATGACTAAACGTACTCAACTGGTGTTTCTAAGATACGCCTACCCAGTGTACCTAACCCAAACCTAGTACAGGGAAGGAGTAGATGAGTTACAGTTTTTGCCAAGAATCTGAATCAAGAATTCTTTGTGGGTCTAATCAGCTCCGTACCTTGGTTATAGAATGAAGGAGGTCTTGTATCTCTTTCTCAGGACTCGATCTCCCAGCAACCCGCAAGGGTGACAGGGGAACACTGGAGCTGGATTTCTCGGCAGGAGAAAAGACAGCGTCTCCCTCAGTGCTTCAGCAGGGAGGGTCGACTTCCTTTGGCACTCGCATCAGCAGGGCGTCGGGCAAGTAGATAGCCGATCTGCTCCAAACCACTGTGTGTTGCTTAAGGCAGATGCTGGTATATTTATACCTGGAAGGTGCCGAGTTTGACGTAAGGTTGGACATAAGACGTCACTAAGAACTTGCAGTTCTTTCAGGACTCCGGGAGTTCTAGGACAAATCAATACAGAAGCAGGGGGAATTCCCGGGCTGCTGGAGGCTTGGTTTGTTTAAGAACGCGTTGTGCTTTCCAGGAGTCTATGGGAGTAGCCTTGCCGTATTTGGACTGCATTGGCCATGTCTTAATATGGGTTTGATTCTTATGCCTATATAAGGGTATGATATGATATAACCGCATGAGGGCATGAAATTGGGAATATTTACTAGAGTCCTAGAATCATCTACAACAATACTTTCAGCCAGGTCACTTGCAAAAATAATGACAGGAAAAATCAAGTAAGTAGTTGCAAAATATCTTCTTCGTCTAGCTTCTGGCACAAACTATCAGGTAGGGATGTTGGGTGACAGGGACCCCCCAATTATGTCGGTCTCGGTCTTACACCCATCTAGGACAGCAGCCTAGGGGCACTACTGATCAGTGCTAATAGTGCATGGATGAATCATGACGCAGGTGCCCCGATGGGCAGTGTATGGGAAGGGAATTATGGGGCTGGCATGTGAAGGCTAGCTAGGTTGTCAGCAAACAGTACTGATCATATGCTTTCTGTGTAACGCATCACAGTGGTGCAAGGCCTAAGTACGCCAAGGTGGCAATTGCAGGATGCAAAGAAGGGAGCTCTATCTGTTTGGCAAGTATAAGAGCATTGATCTTAAGTGTCTGTGTCCGGACGAACATACGCTGAGGCGAAAGTTCAGCTCATTAGACGAACATAATTGGCCCACTGGGTTATCCCGTAATTTGTGCATGTCAGACAGCCTTTGTCTTGCGCATCTACACTTACATATGACAAATTGTGGTTCCGGGCTATATATGACACATTATATCTGCCGCTATATTACTTTTGAATGCGTTGCATATGGCAGTAGTCAGTTCCTTTTTCTATGGTTTCGATCTAACATCTCGTACAAGGTCAAACAACATGGTGACTTTATTGTCCTGTGACTGACCCCGTTTTTTTATAAGAATAGGGCCTGAGGGAGTATGCTCTTCGCTTTTGGGCTGAGTGGTCGCTCCCCAGCGTGGTATCGTTCTGCAGCGCTTTGCTTTGCTCTGAAAACTGCCTCGTATTTATTGCATACTGTTTGCCTTGATTGCCGCTTTATTTGTATGCACTTTGAATTTGCCTGTGTCACTTTCACGCTGATTGCGCGTTTTCCCCCTAGCGCTCCGCTCTGCTCACCCCTCCGCCTCCATTTTGTTTGTTGTTGTGCTCCTCTGTAGCCCGCCCCACCTCCCAGCTGAGACGCCCTCCCACTGACTACAAACAGCGCTCCACTCCGTGGAAACGCTGTGATTCACTCTTCGCTTTTGGGCTGAGTGGTCGCTCCCCAGCGTGGTATCGTTCTGCAGCGCTTTGCTTTGCTCTGAAAACTGCCTCGTATTTATTGCATACTGTTTGCCTTGATTGCCGCTTTATTTGTATGCACTTTGAATTTGCCTGTGTCACTTTCACGCTGATTGCGCGTTTTCCCCCTAGCGCTCCGCTCTGCTCACCCCTCCGCCTCCATTTTGTTTGTTGTTGTGCTCCTCTGTAGCCCGCCCCGCCTCCCAGCTGAGACGCCCTCCCACTGACTACAAACAGCGCTCCACTCTGTGGAAACGCTGTGATTCACTCTTCGCTTTTGGGCTGAGTGGTCGCTCCCCAGCGTGGTATCGTTCTGCAGCGCTTTGCTTTGCTCTGAAAACTGCCTCGTATTTATTGCATACTGTTTGCCTTGATTGCCGCTTTATTTGTATGCACTTTGAATTTGCCTGTGTCACTTTCACGCTGATTGCGCGTTTTCCCCCTAGCGCTCCGCTCTGCTCACCCCTCCGCCTCCATTTTGTTTGTTGTTGTGCTCCTCTGTAGCCCGCCCCGCCTCCCAGCTGAGACGCCCTCCCACTGACTACAAACAGCGCTCCACTCCGTGGAAACGCTGTGATTCACTCTTCGCTTTTGGGCTGAGTGGTCGCTCCCCAGCGTGGTATCGTTCTGCAGCGCTTTGCTTTGCTCTGAAAACTGCCTCGTATTTATTGCATACTGTTTGCCTTGATTGCCGCTTTATTTGTATGCACTTTGAATTTGCCTGTGTCACTTTCACGCTGATTGCGCGTTTTCCCCCTAGTGCTCCGCTCTGCTCACCCCTCTGCCTCCATTTTGTTTGTTGTTGTGCTCCTCTGTAGCCCGCCCCGCCTCCCAGCTGAGACGCCCTCGCCCCTCCCCCTCCACCATCCATATATGACAGGAGTTCCCGCGCGCAGCGTCCACGCGCAGCGACCGCGCCCAATTCGCGCCGAAGGTGTGCCAAAGGTAAGCCCGTCTACGCCCGTCCGCGCCTGGACCGCGCCCAGCGCCAGACCCCCTGCCCCTCGCGCTGCCCAGCCCTCCCGCATCACCTACGATGCCGCCACCCTCCTAGCCCTTAACCCCGGTTGCGCCCCCAACTGCGTCCAAGCCGCTCCTGGACACACCCATGGACCTTTCTCTTGCTACTCCTGCAAATTCATCGGCACCAACAACATCTCCGCTACAACAACACCACAGATTACCGACCCCAACCACCTACAATGCATCCTTCTCAACACCCGATCGGTCCACAGACACGCCATTGACCTATGGAATCTACTAGACACCATCTCTCCGGACGTCGCCTTCCTTACAGAAACATGGATGAACGCTTCCTCCGCCCCAGACATCACCATTGCCATCCCTGAAGAATATAAGATCACACGCAAGGACCGTACCGGCCACACAGGAGGAGGAATCGCTATCGTCCATAAAAAATCAATCCACATCTCAACCAGCTCTGACGTCAACCTCGCCAACTCTGAACACCTTCACTTCCAGATCCACATCGACCCCAAGACCACACTCAGAGGCACCCTCCTTTACAGACCACCAGGACCCCGCTCAAAATTCAGTGAAGACATCACGGACTTCATCACTCCACACGCGCTCCCCTCCAAAGATTACATCATTCTGGGAGACCTCAACTTTCACCTTGAAAAGAACAACGACCGCAACACCACCACCCTCTTGGACAACCTCGCCAACCTCGGACTTAAACAACTGGTCACTTCCCCCACCCACATCGCAGGTCACACACTCGACCCCATCTTCACCTCCAGCAATCATGTCTCCTTCAGCCATACTACGGATCTCCTCTGGACTGACCACAGCTGCGTTCACTTCACCTACAACAAGCCGAAACCCACCAACCACCTCCAACCAACTCTGCAAAGAAACTGGAACAAAATCACCATCGACCAGATCTCCTCATCGCTCCTTCTAAACACCCCAGCCCACTCTTCTAACCCAGACCAAGCCGCCGCCAACTTCACCCTATGGTTATCCAACACCCCCGACATCCTAGCACCACTGAAAAAACGTCAAAGCAAACCTGGCAGCAAGAAGGCCTCATGGTTCAACGATGATCTTAAGAAGTCCAAGAAACTCTGCCGCTCCCTTGAAAAGGCCTGGAAAAAAGACCCAACCACTAACACCAAGGACGCCTTCAAAAACGCCACCCGCACACACCACCAACTAATCCGAAAGGCCAAGAAAACAGCATTCAAGGATCGACTAGACAACAACGCCCACAACAGCAAGGAACTTTTCAACACCGTCAAGGAATTTACCAACCCCTCAGCCAACTCCAACGACATCACCCCTTCTCAAGCCCTCTGCGACTCCCTGGCTTTATTCTTCCACAACAAAATTGCAGACATCCACAACAGCTTCGACAACCAACTAGGCATGGGCGGAAAATCCGTTCCGCTCGCGGATTTTGCGGATTTTCGGGAAATCCGCAATCCGCGAGATTTGCGAATTTCCTGCAAAATCCGCAAATCCGCGAGCAGCGGATTTTGCTCGCACTGCTCGCACTGTTCGCGTGAGTTCGCGCCCCGCGAATAAGTGCGAAATTGCAGAAATATGATCTAAGCAAAACTGAAAGTAACTACTTACCAGGTTCAAAAGTTCAGGCACATCATTAGTAGCCATTTCCTGTAGTGCTTCCTGAGGGGCCCCTCCAGAGTTCAGTTGCCAGTTGAAACTATTATGTGACCCTGCTCTGAACCTCAGAATAGTTACACATATGCCACAAAGGTCATGAATTACAGCTAAGGGAGACAAGCAGGAGCCAGGCTGGAAGTTAAAATCCATTAATCAGCCCCTAATTCATTATTGTCAGTTGGGGCAGGGCAGGTGTTGTAACTAATTTTGCAACAATGAAAGCACTTAGCAAGTGCAAAAGATCACTAATCAGGGCGCACTAAGGAAGCAGGTGCCAGCTAAAAAAATATTCTGTGACACATTAATCAGACCCAAATTAATTCAGGTCACTTGAGGCAGGGAAGGTGTGCTTTGCTTTGCCGAAAATAATGTACACTGGACAACCAGAGGGTGTGGTGATGAAACAGAGGGTGGCATGGGTGGGCCAGAGGGTGGCATGAGTAGTCAGAGAGTGGCAGTGGTGACAGAGAGTGGCAGTGATGAAGAAGAGTGTCCCAAACAGGTTGGACACGTAGAAACAACAAGTTCGCAAAACTTGCGACCCGACAGGTAAGTTCGCAAATTGCGAAATTGTAAAAACCCTCGCGAACTGGCAGAAACACGGGCGAACACAAAAAAAAAAAAATCCGCAAATTCGCGGGAATTCGCGGATTTTGCGGATTGCGAGTTCGCAAATCCGCAAATTCGCGGATTGCCAATCCGCAAAATCCGCTCATGCCTACAACCAACCCGGAGACCAACCCACCCAACCATATGATGAACATCCTCCCCCCTTGAACACTCTTAACGACTGGAACCCAATCTCCACTGAGGACACCATCCGCCTGATGAACTCTATCCACTCAGGATCCCCCACAGACCCATGTCCTCACCACATCTTCAACAAAGCAGACTCCATCATAGCACCACACCTCCGAGACGTCATCAACTGCTCCTTCAATTCCGCCACCTTCCCGGATAGCTGGAAACACGCTGAACTCACCGCCCTTCTGAAAAAACCCACAGCGGACCCCACCGAACTCAAAAAATATCGCCCCATATCGCTCCTTCCTTTCCCAGCCAAAGTCATCGAGAAAGCTGTCAACAACCAACTCTCCGCTTTCCTAGAAGCCAACAAATCCCTCGACTCCTCACAATCTGGCTTCCGAGCAAAACACAGCACTGAGACCGCCCTCATTGCAGCAACAGACGACATTCGAACTCTACTGGACAAGGGAGACACAGTCACCCTCATCCTCCTCGACCTCTCTGCAGCCTTCGACACAGTCTGCCACAGCACCCTTTTACAACGCCTCAGAAACATCGGAATACAAGGAAAAGCACTTGAATGGATCACCTCGTTCCTCACCGGAAGAACCCAGAGAGTCCGCCTTCCACCATTCAAGTCCGAGGCCACTGAAGTCATCTGTGGCGTACCATAAGGATCCTCACTCAGTCCCACCCTCTTCAACGTATACATGAGCCCCCTTGCGGCCATCGCTCGCCAACACAACCTCAACATCATCTCCTACGCGGATGACACTCAACTGATCCTTTCTCTCACCAATGACCCCAGCACCGCCAAAACCAACCTACACAAAGGAATGAAAGAAGTTGCCGAATGGATGAAACAAAGCCGTCTGAAACTGAACTCAGATAAAACAGAAGTCCTCATCTTAGGTACATCCCCCTCTGCATGGGACGACTCTTGGTGGCCGGAAGCCCTTGGAAAAGCACCCATCCCGACAGACCACGCACGGAACCTAGGCGTTATCCTGGATTCTTCACTCTCAATGAACAGACAAGTCAACGCCGTATCCTCATCCTGCTTCAACATTCTTCGCATGCTCAAAAAAACATTTCGCTGGATCCCCACCGAAACCAGAAAAACAGTCACCCATGCTCTGGTCACGAGCCAACTGGACTACGGGAACACCCTCTACGCAGGTACTACCGCTAAACTCCAGAAGAAACTCCAACGAATCCAAAACGCCTCAGCCAGGATCATATTAGACATCCCGCGTAACGAACACATCTCTGGCCACCTGAAAGACCTCCACTGGCCACCCGTCAATAAGAGGATCACTTTCCGACTGCTAACCCACGCACACAAATCACTCTACGACATCGGACCAGAATGCCTCAACTCACGACTGTCCTTCTACACCCCCTCCCGCCAACTACGTTCTTCCAGCCAAGCCCTCGCCACTGTACCCCGCATCAACAAGACCACCATGGGAGGCAGATCCTTCTCATACCTGGCAGCTAAAACATGGAACTCACTCCCCACCTACCTTCGCCTTACCCAGAACCACCTAGCATTTAGAAAGCAACTTAAAACGTGGATATTTGACAAGTAATCCTCCTCCCCTCCCTAAGCGCCTTGAAACCCTCTGGGTATGTAGTGCGCTATATAAATTCTCTGACTTGACGTGACTTGAATATGGATTTTAAGGGAGGACAGTTTTTTATGAGGGTACAATTGTTTTTTCCAAATACTAAGAGCACTGATCATCTGTGTTTGTTTTTTATCTATGACACGGATTCCGACTTAAAACAGGGCGGAACCACATCACAAGGAAAGCAGGATACTGAATTGGACCGAAGGATCCGTAACAGGCGTGGTCTGGGAGCAAAGTATCTTGCAGTTCAAGTGTTTCGGCCCCTGCTATGTTGTCATGTTGCCCTACGATGGCAGAGTTTTACATACTGCGTTTAACAGAACTTATTGGCAAATGTTAGACACTGCTGTTGCTCCTGCTATGCTGTCAGGTTGGCCCGTAGTGACAAGGGTTCACATACGGCCTTTTTAAACAAGATTTTGGGGCAATTGTTCAAACGCTGTTTATAACTGAATTGTCATTAGCAGAAGGCATTAAACAGTCATCTGCAAATCAGAGTAAATGTCGTGCCTTCAGGTTGAACGTGTCTGCCAGAGGGCAATATGTTTGCTGCACGTGTGCACACAGGGGCCATTAGCAGTTCTCCGTGATCCAGGGGATAGGCCTGGCCAGCAAGCTTAACACTCAGGTGACCGGGTACAGAGTGAACACATAGGCAGCTTGTTACACCAAGATTGTTGTGGCCAAATGGATTACAAATCCATTGGAGTCTCCCTGTGCAGGTTTCGATCCTGAGGAATGTGTGTACAGTTAAGTCACTAGGCTGAAAGGGTGCGGGGGCCAGGGAGTCACTCTTCCAGTGGGCTTGAAAGCCACCCCCGCACATGAGGCAGTAGGTTACTATGCTTATGCAAGCAGGCGCCATCCAGCAGTCCTCTTAGAACCAGGGAATAGGTCTTGCCAGCGTGCCCAAACTCTGCAATGCTTACAGAGCAGCGTTTTATAAATTCAGCCAATTTTTAAACGGGGGATCTGGGTCTTCCTGTGTGAGTCATTTCCCACAGGAGGATGCAATCCCAGCAGTCAAGGATTGGAAGGTCAGGGACCAAGTTACGTATTAGGTGGTAAAACACAACCCCAGTTACTCGGTAGAAAGAGTGGTCAGTCTGTTGGGGCTCCTGAATCAGACAGTAGGCTTTCATGGAGGACATCCTGGCTTGGGTGGAGAGTACATGACCTTTCTAGTGGGTGAGGGGAGGCCAGATAGTCGGGCACCTATGCTGACCTGTGGCGGTAAGGTCATGATTGGTAAGCATAGTCTTTGGTCCTTAGCGGTCAGCACCATGTAACTCCAGGGGTAGTGACAGCTGGTAAGTAGGCTGTCGGGGTACGGGGGCTGGGGGAGTCATCCTTCCCAGTGGGCCTGGGGCCACCCCACACGTGCATGCGCATCAAGGCGCCAATATGCAGAAGTCTACAGCCCCCGTAAAGGAGTTTAAGGCACAGGGCATAGGGGGGGGCCCAGGGGAAAGTATCAGTCCGATAAGCTGTACCCCCTGCGCAACCTTACTCCGGGAGTAGTATTGGTAGTACACTGGGATCGGGGGAGCTGCCAGTCATTGACTTTGCCGTAGGCTCTAGATGGGACACGCAGAAAGTAAATGTATGCATTGTAAGATTTATGGTAGGAATGTCTTGTGTATTAGACTGTGTTAAGGTTAGCCCCGTAAAAACATCTGTCTATCAATGCATATGTACTTTCTGCATAATTTTTTGTATATAATGTTTTTTAAAAATGTTTGTTAATTTTGAATAAATATGGCTGGGGGAGTTACACCCCCTAATCCCCCCCCCCCCAAAAAAAAATGTAGGTGTGGTTTCAAATACTGTTAGCCTGGGGAAGGGAGGTGCCATCCATACCCCAGAGTCTGTAGTTGGAGTAGGGGACCTAGGTAAGTACCAGACCATATCGAGAAGGCGAGGGCTAGCTCAGCCCGTGACACTTTTATGGCGGTCACACTAGTCCCCATCCAGGAGAGGGGGGGAATGAGCCGGGTCAGCAATGATGCTGCGATTCCCGCCCACTTGCCAGCCTGTAGCAGGAAGCAGAGTTGTTGAACCGGAAGCACTTCGGTACTTCCGGCCCAAAAACGTCCAGTCTGCGACCAGGCACACCCGTCTGGCCCGGACTGCCTGGACGCTCTTCCTTTATAAGGGGGAAGTGGGGAGCAGAACAGTCTCTTGTTCTTGCTCCCCACAGGAACACTCACCGGGCCGGCTGCTGGCCCATAATCAGTTTTCTTTCCCACCCACCATCCCCTAAGGCAGAGTTTGTTGGTAGGTTTTGTTTTGTGTGGTATGGATAATTGTTTTTGTTTCCCTTGACCAATTTCATTTTCAGGTAACAAAGTATTGCATGTAAATAATTCTGTATGAGCGTATAAATAGTGCGAAGCTTTTAATTGTTTCAGTTAATATTGTCGTATTTAGTGGTGTCTCTGGTCAGGCGGTAAGGTCATGATTGGTAAGCATAGTCTTCGGTCCTTAGCGGTCAATACCATTCAACTCCAGGGGTAGTGACAGCTGGTAAGTAGGTTGTCAGGGTGTGGGGCCGGGGGAGTCATCTTTCACAGTGGGCCTGGGGCCACCCCCGCACACGCATGTGCATCAAGGTGCCAATATGCAGAAGCCTGCAGCCCCCGTAAAGGAGTTTAAGGCAGTCAAGTCAAGTCATAAAATTTGTATAGCGCACTACATACCCAGAGGGTTTCAAGGCGCTTAGGAGGGGGAGGAGGATTATTTGTCAAATATCCACGTTTTAAGCTGCTTTCTGAACGCTAGGTGATTCTGGGTGAGGCGAAGGTAAGCGGGGAGTGAGTTCCATGTTTTGGCAGCCAGGTATGAAAAGGATCTGCCTCCCATGGTGGTCTTGTTGATGCGAGGTACAGTGGCGAAGGCTTGGCTGGAAGAGCGAAGTTGGCGGGAGGGGGTGTAGAAGGACAGTCGAGAGTTGAGGCAATCTGGTCCGATGTCGTAGAGTGATTTGTGTGCGTGGGTAAGCAGTCGGAAAGTGATCCTCTTATTGACGGGTAGCCAGTGGAGGTCTTTAAGGTGACCAGAGATGTGTTCGTTGCGTGGGATGTCTAATATGAGCCTGGCTGAGGCGTTTTGGATTCGTTGTAGTTTCTTCTGGAGTTTAGCGGTGGTACCTGCGTAGAGGGTGTTTCCGTAGTCCAGTCGGCTCGTGACCAGAGCGTGGGTGACTGTTTTTCTGGTTTCGGAGGGGATCCAGCGAAATGTTTTTCTGAGCATGCGAAGAATGTTAAAGCAGGAAGAGGATACGGCGCTGACTTGTCTGTTCATTGAGAGTGAAGAATCCAGGATGACGCCAAGGTTCCGTGCGTGGTCTGTCGGGATGGGTGCTTTTCCGAGGGCTTCCGGCCACCAGGAGTCGTCCCATGCAGAGGGGGATTTACCTAAGATGAGGACTTCTGTTTTGTCTGAGTTCAGTTTCAGACGGCTTTGTTTCATCCATTCGGCGACTTCTTTCATTCCTTCGTGTAGGTTAGTTTAGGCGGTGCTGGGGTCCTTGGTGAGAGAAAGGATCAGTTGAGTGTCATCCACGTAAGAGATGATGTTGAGGTTGTGTTGGCGGGCGATGGCCGCGAGGGGGCTCATGTATACGTTGAAGAGGGTGGGGCTGAGTGAGGATCCTTGTGGTACGCCGCAGATGACTTCAGTGGCCTCTGACTTGAATGGTGGAAGGCGGACTCTCTGGGTTCTTCCGGTGAGGAACGAGGTAATCCATTCGAGTGCTTTTCCTTGGATTCCAATGTTATTGAGGCATTGTAAAAGGGTGCTGTGGCAGACTGTGTCGAATGCTGCAGAGAGGTCGAGGAGGATGAGGGCGACTGTGTCTCCATTGTCCAGTAGAGTTCGAATGTCGTCTGTTGCTCCGATGAGGGCGGTCTCAGTGCTGTATTTGGCTCGGAAGCCAGATTGTGAGGGGTCGAGTGATTTGTTGGCTTCGAGGAAGGCGGCGAGCTGGTTGTTGACAGCTTTCTCAATGACTTTGGCCGGGAATGGAAGAAGCGAGATGGGGCGGTAGTTTTTGAGTTCGGTGGGGTCTGCTGTTGGTTTTTTCAGAAGGGCGGTGAGTTCAGCGTGTTTCCAGTCTTCTGGGAAGGTAGCGGAGTTGAAGGAGCAGTTGATGACGTCTCGGAGGTGCGGAGCTATGACGGAGTCTGCTTTGTTGAAGATGTGGTGAGGGCATGGGTCTGTGGGGGATCCAGAGTGGATGGAATTCATCAGGCGGATGGTGTCCTCAGTGGAGATTGGGTTCCAGGCGTTAAGGGTGTTAACGGGGGGAAGTTGGTCAGCAGATGGTAGGGTGGGTTGGCTTCCGGGTTGGTTGTCAAAGCTGTTGTGGATGTCAGCAATCTTGTTGTGGAAAAAAGAGGCTAGGGAGTCGCAGAGGGTTTGAGAGGGGGTGATGTCGTTGGAGTTGGCCGAGGGGTTGGAAAATTCCTTGACGATGTTGAAAAGTTCCTTGCTGTTGTGGGCGTTGTTGTCAAGTCGATCCTTGAATGCTGTTTTCTTGGCTTTTCGGATCAGTTGGTGGTGAGTGCGGGTGGCGCTTTTGAAGGCGTCCTTGTTGCTGGTGGATGGGTCTTTTTTCCAGGCCTTTTCAAGGGAGGGGCACAGTTTCTTGGACTTCTTGAGGTCATCGTTGAACCATGAGGCCTTCTTGTTGCCAAGTTTGTGTTGACGTTTTTTCAGTGGTGCTAAGGTGTCGGCGGTGTTGGATAACCAAAGGGTGAGGTTGGAGGCGGCTTCGTTGGCGTTAGAAGAGAGGGCTGGGGAGGTTCGAAGGAGCGATGTGGAGATCTGCTCCGTGGTGATTTTGTTCCAGTTTCTTTGTAGAGTTGGTTGGAGGTGGATGATGGGTTTTGGCTTGTTGTAGGTGAAGTGAACGCAGCTGTGGTCAGTCCAGAGGAGATCCGTAGTGTGGCTGAAGGAGATATGGTTGCTGGAGGTGAAGATGGGGTCGAGTGTGTGACCTGCGATGTGGGTGGGGGAAGTGACCAGTTGTTTAAGTCCGAGGTTGGCGAGGTTGTCTAAGAGGGTGGCGGTGTTGCGGTCGTTGATCTTTTCAAGGTGGAAGTTGAGGTCTCCCAAAAGGATGTAGTCTTTGGAGGGGAGCGGGTGTGGGGTGATGAAGTCCGTGATGTCTTCACTGAATTTTGCGCGGGGTCCTGGTGGTCTGTAGAGGAGGGTGCCTCTAAGAGTTGTCTTGGGGTCGATGTGGATCTGGAAGTGAAGGTGTTCGGAGTTAGCGAGGTTGGCGTCGGAGCTGGTAGAAATGCGGATGGATTTCTTATGGACGATAGCGATTCCACCTCCTGTATGGTCGGTGCGGTCCTTGCGTGTGATCTTATAGTCATCAGGGATAGCGATGGCGATGTCAGGGGCGGAGGAAGCGTTCATCCATGTTTCCGTTAGGAAGGCGACGTCAGGAGAGATGGTGTCTAGTAGGTTCCAAAGGTCAATGGCGTGCCTGTGGACCGAGCGGGTGTTGAGAAGGATGCATTGTAGGTGGTTGGGGTCGGGAATCTGTGTTGTGGTCGTAGCGGAGATGTTGTCGGTGCCGCTAAATTTGCAGGAGAAGCAGGAGAACGGTCCATGGGTGCGTCCAGGAGCGGCTTGGACGCAGTTGGGGGCGCGACCGGGGTTGAGGGCTAGGAGGGTGGCGGCATCGTAGGTGATGCGGGAGGGCAGCGCGGGTTGGGCGCGGACGCTGCGCGTGAACGCTGCACGCGGGAACTACTGTCATATATGGATAGTGGAGGGGGAGGGGCGAGGGCGTCTCAGCTGGGAGGCGGGGCGGGTGCACGAGGACGGCGAGGAACAACAAACAAAATGGAGGCGGAGGGGGGAGGCACAGCGGAGCGCTACAGGTAAATGCGCTGAGAGCGTTGGGGAAGCAGTTCTAATGTTACAGAGCGCAAATGAGGCACAAAGCAAGCAAAATGACAATAAAGCGGCACAATTTCAACAAAAGACACAGAGCGCCAATGCAGATTACACTTCTAGCAAATAAACAGCGCAGATGAAGCAAAGCGCTACTTTACTATGCAGCAGGCGAAATGAGCCAGGTGGATATTTCAGGCAAACGAGTCAAAGCAGCGCGGAGAAACCAGCTGTCTGCAGAGACAGTGGGAGCGACTCCTCAGCTCGTGAGAAAGGAGCGAGTCACGGCGTATGCAGGGGCAGAGATCTATTTGTGGACAGTGGGAGGGCGTCTCAGCTGGGAGGCGGGGCGGGTGCTCGAGGACGGCGAGGAACAACAAACAAAATGGAGGCGGAGGGGGGAGGCACAGCGGAGCGCTACAGGTAAATGCGCTGAGAGCGTTGGGGAAGCAGTTCTAATGTTACAGAGCGCAAATGAGGCACAAAGCAAGCAAAATGACAATAAAGCGGCACAATTTCAACAAAAGACACAGAGCGCCAATGCAGATTACACTTCTAGCAAATAAACAGCGCAGATGAAGCAAAGCGCTACTTTACTATGCAGCAGGCGAAATGAGCCAGGTGGATATTTCAGGCAAACGAGTCAAAGCAGCGCGGAGAAACCAGCTGTCTGCAGGGACAGTGGGAGCGACTCCTCAGCTCGTGAGAAAGGAGCGAGTCACGGCGTATGCAGGGGCAGAGATCTATTTGTGGACAGTGGGAGGGCGTCTCAGCTGGGAGGCGGGGCGGGTGCACGAGGACGGCGAGGAACAACAAACAAAATGGAGGCGGAGGGGGGAGGCACAGCGGAGCGCTACAGGTAAATGCGCTGAGAGCGTTGGGGAAGCAGTTCTAATGTTACAGAGCGCAGATGAGGCACAAAGCAAGCAAAATGACAATAAAGCGGCACAATTTCAACAAAAGACACAGAGCGCCAATGCAGATTACACTTCTAGCAAATAAACAGCGCAGATGAAGCAAAGCGCTACTTTACTATGCAGCAGGCGAAATGAGCCAGGTGGATATTTCAGGCAAACGAGTCAAAGCAGCGCGGAGAAACCAGCTGTCTGCAGGGACAGTGGGAGCGACTCCTCAGCTCGTGAGAAAGGAGCGAGTCACGGCGTATGCAGGGGCAGAGATCTATTTGTGGACAGTGGGAGGGCGTCTCAGCTGGGAGGCGGGGCGGGTGCACGAGGACGGCGAGGAACAACAAACAAAATGGAGGCGGAGGGGGGAGGCACAGCGGAGCGCTACAGGTAAATGCGCTGAGAGCGTTGGGGAAGCAGTTCTAATGTTACAGAGCGCAAATGAGGCACAAAGCAAGCAAAATGACAATAAAGCGGCACAATTTCAACAAAAGACACAGAGCGCCAATGCAGATTACACTTCTAGCAAATAAACAGCGCAGATGAAGCAAAGCGCTACTTTACTATGCAGCAGGCGAAATGAGCCAGGTGGATATTTCAGGCAAACGAGTCAAAGCAGCGCGGAGAAACCAGCTGTCTGCAGGGACAGTGGGAGCGACTCCTCAGCTCGTGAGAAAGGAGCGAGGGAGGGCCCGGGGGGAAGTATCCATCCGATAAGCTGTACCCCCTGCCCAACCTTACTCCTGGAGTAGTATTGGTAGTACCCTGGGATCGGGGGAGCTGACAATCATTGACTTTGCGGTAGGCTCTAGATGGGACACGCAGAAAGTAAATGAATGCACTGTTAGATTATGGAAGGAGTGTCTTGTCTATTAGCCTGTGTTAAGGTTAGCCCCGTAACAGCATCTGTCTATCAATGTATCTGTACTTTCTGCGTAATATTTGTATATAATGTTTTTTAAAAATGTTTGTTAATTTTCAATAAATACGGCCGGGAAGGTTACACCCCCTAATCCCCCCAAAAAAAAGAATTTTGGGGTGGTTTCAAATACTGTTAGCCTGGGGGAGGGAGGTGCCATCCATACCCCAGAGTCTGTAGTTGAAGTAGGGTACCTAGGTAAGTACCAGACCATATGGTCCGCTGCAGTAGATTACAGCAGAGGTTCTTAACATGACTTCCATGGAGCCCGATTATTTATTAGTGAAATCCAGGGGCCCACACTGAGTCATTGCAGGAAGCTGGGTACCCTGGCTTTAGCATTTTCAAGGATTATAAACTCCAAACAAATAGATCTTTATGGACCTGTTCTGAGATTGGGGAATCTCTGCTTCATAACGCAACAAACAAAGCTGTGTTTGAGTTGGTAAAATGCGGCAGTATCTAGTTCATTAATGTGCTTTGAAAGTGGCTACGACTTGCTTCATCTATACAGGTTGTTGTAACAACCCATTTGTGGTAGTCCTGGTCCAGGAGGGCTGACTTGGGTTCATGCCATCACTTTACAGCTCATAAATCCTCATGAGGGCAGACCTCTCACCAATAGACTTGTTTATATTGAGTTAATAAACTTTGTTCAAAAATATTTAGTTACTTTGAGCCTGTTTCACATGCTAAATATGCCTCCCCGCCCCCTCGTTTACATTTGCCTTTTATACCATTAGCAATAGTGCTGTGCAAATATAATAACTCCACTACAAATTAAAAAAAACAAATAGTAAAAATGTTTTTATTTTCAACGCCAACAGCTCTAACATTAACTAATGTGAGACCTATTGCATTGTAAATGCTTGTTTTGTATTTGTCACCCCGAGTGGGACGGGTATGCGCAGACGTGAGTCCATGCCACTGGAATCAAGCTATCCTGGCTGATGAGGGATGAAAGCCCGAAACTGGTCCAAGGATGCTTGTTTCCAGTCCAGGGAGTACCTGGCTTGGCAGTTCGGGCTGGACTGTTCCCATGGGGCACAGGGTCAAGACTGATTTGCATATGGCTGGGTTCGAACTGGAATGGCATGGTGAGCAAAAAAACGATGGATTTAGGCCCAGATCTCTGTACTGGGGTGAATGTATGACATTGTTCTGCATTTTGTCCATCAACTGTTGTTTTTGCATTTGTATTAACAATGGACATGAGAACCTTCCTCCATGTTACAAGTACATGTACATGCAACCTTGTTTTACTACATGCCTGTGTGGATGTTTACAGTGGGGATCAGGAGAAGAAGCATCAGAAGTTGACAACACCATCGGATGAGTGGTTTCCTTTGGAGGAGAACTATTAACACTTGCTAAGGTTCATTACATTATTGTGTGATTTTATATTAATGAGTGTTTCTAGCAAGTGAAGAGAGAGACTCAATCCTTTCTTTCTCTGAGACTTGCTTGGAGTAGGCCCCTTACGAATCTGCTGAAAGTTGCTTCCTATTGTAACTCCCTGTTACCAATGGCTATTGTTAAAGGTGACTTTATTCTTAACCCCTTCCGTGCTCATTACGAGCTGAGCTTGTCATGAGGCTCGGTGCTCGTGTGCTCATGACGAACTGAGCTCGTCACGACCACACCCATTTATATTGATCCTCAGCACAGAAGAAGTATAACTCAAGCAGCGATGGTGTTAACCTTATACACCCCTTTTCAGATCAATTCTATTGTGACAATCATTTCTTCTTTAATGATATTTGGACGGTTTGTACTGCAACTATAGGGAACTCGGCTGGGTTTTCAGAACAACTCTTAATGGGAAGTTCTATGTTGCTCTCTTATGAAAAGGAACTCTTCTTGGGTTCTATTTAGGGTAGATTAGGCTCATAGCTAGTTTAGTGAAATCTTCCTTTATGGAACACGTTGTTTTGATTTATGCTGTCACTAATCAATCTTTTATTTGGCATTTCTATAAACTAAACTAATCTGAAATAAAGATGCCAAAAAACATACTAACCCTCTAAGATAAATAAAGGTTTTGAAAACTCTATCAACATCCCATCATTGACTGAACATTTAAAATCTGACAGTTGATGATTACGCATTATTTTTATTCTTATTCCAGCTCCATTCTAAAAAGGTGGCAAAAGTCAATTAACCTGTCAGGAAGCCGTCAAGGCTTTAAAAGGAAGAAATATTTGAGTTGGGGTGTTAGCTCTTAAAGACCCTTCAGAAAGCCTCCCAGGATTTCCCACACGTGTTAACTTTAAAAAAGTAAAAGTCCACATGATTTAAGATGTCATGATGTGCCAACGATCGATCCATAGACAGGAAAGATAATGGTAGAAAAACAGAACTCCAGATAACCCCTTGATACTGAAGGCTCTCTGCAAAACACATGGACAGCTCATCACATCTGTCAAGGCAAAGCACTATGTCAGCTGCCTTTGACAGAGTCAGCCATCTCACCATCATACGCACCTTGGAATCTCGAATGGGATTCACCAGCCATGTCCTTCACTGGTTCCCCTCTTACCTTTTCAACCAACACTAGTTTGTTCACATGGGCACCTCCAGGTCCTAAAATATCATTATCACCTGCGGAGTTGGCCAGAGTTCCACATTGCCTATTGTCATCTTCAGCTTTTAAATGGGGCCACTTGGTACTCCACTCACAGATAACAGCAGCAAGACTCACCAATGTGCTTATGATACACAACTTTACTTGAATGTTTCCTCTGCAACAGACATCCAATGCCTCAAACAATACCTGCATATAATCCAGACCTGGACATTCGGGACCCGATTCACAGAACAAACTTAAGACAAAATCCTACATTTACCACTTTTGCTATTCACAGAAGGCATTTAGTAATAGTAAAGTTAGGATTTTGTCTTAAGTCTGTCCTAAGTTTGTCTTAAGTCTGTCTTAAGTCTGTCTTAAGTTTGTATTAAGTTTGTCTTAAGTATGTCCTAAGTCGGTCTTAAGTCTGTCTTAAGTCTGTCTTAAGTCTTTCCTACTACTTTTGGTATTCACAGAAGGCATTTAGTAGTAGTAAAGTTAGGATTTTGTCTTAAGTTTGACTTAAGACAGACTTAAGACAGGCAGAAACCGCCACTCTAGTTAGGGCAAGGGAGTTACACGATGAAGATAACCCCTGCTCAACCCCTTAGTAGTTTGGCATGAGCAGTCAGGCTTATCCCAGAGGCAATTGTGTAAAGAGTTTGCGCAACACACACACACAGCAGCAACATATTAGGCACACCACAAAAGAAACTCCACACAAGGTTATATCAAAAATAGCCTTTGTATTATCATAAACACATTAGAAACATAATCACACATTTACACTGTGCCAACTGGCACTAGGCAATATTCACAGGGGACTATATACAAGACAGGGTCAATCAGCCCACTGTCAGAACCATCACAACGCACAAGTAGCAAATGTAAAACACAACCAGTAACTGGCACAATAATGACCTCAGCATTATATCTAGCAACATAAGCACATTATGTCTGCATCACAGTAGGCATAAAACACATTAGGCTCCAACCTCATTAGCATAAACACATTACGCAATAGGCATCATCCTAAAACATCATAGCATGACATTAGGCATCACAAGCATAAACACATAATGAAAAAAAAGCAGTGAACCACAGTACACTGACCAGGTGCATACATCACCTTAGCAACTGACCCCAGGCCAACTGGCCTTTCACTTGGGCTCAAAATTCCCTCTGTCCAGAATGTCAGGGCGCTAAGCTGCCACTTGCAGCTAAAGCAAAAGTGCACTATGCGCTGGGGCGCTTCTCACCCCTTTCCTATTATGAGGCAACAAACAAAATGCCCCCGGGTTGCAGCTGCCCGCGCTCCGGCAGTAAGGCTAGGGAAATGAGGCCAGGCACAACTGTGCCCCTTAGTCCCCTCTGGGACTCTGAACAAAATCACCCCCACGTTGCAGCTGCCCACTGTCCGGTGGGGCAGCAGTAGAAAAATGAGCCCTGGCACTAACCGTGCTGTGGGAGCCCCACTCTGGGACAGTTAAACAAAATGCCCCTCTCTTGGCAGCTACCCGCGCTGTTGCGATGTAGCTGAAGAAACTCCTGAACTGGCACTAACTGTGCCTGTTGATGGGTGCCATGCACTGGGGGACCAGGAGGTGCATCTCACCCCCTCCTTTATCATCACACCAAGCCCCCAAATCCAGCTGCACTCACTGAGCTCTTCTCCCGCTGCTGCTCATGGCGCCACAATGCTGGATGGCAGCCCCACTCACGGGGCTCCTCTGGTGACGACGTCAGGCCCTCCACAGCCTCTCGATGGGGTACAGAGCGAGGACTCCACTCATTCCTCTGGCACACACGGGACTCTCCTCGGCACCAGGATCTCCACCTCCAGCCAGGCAGTACCTCTGCCTGTCTTCCTGCAACTTCCTTCGGCCAGATGGCCACGCCCCCGACGAGGTATGGCCACCTGCCTTCTGGGTCGAGCTGCGGTGGTTTCTTGGTTAGCGGCGAAGTGCAGGGTGGGCTCCTGCCATAAAATACAACACCAATGCGGGGTGGGCTCCCGCTACAGGCACCACAATGTGGGCTGGGCTCCTGCTAGACCGGCATCCATGCGGGGTAGGCTCCCGCCATCAAAGATACACAAATGCGGGGTGGGCTCTCACTAGTCAAGGGGCATAAAAAATCAAATGTAGGATGGGCGCCCGCTTTTCACAACCACCAGTGCGAGGTGGGCACCAACTTTAAACCAGCATAAATCAGCGGGGTAGGCTCCCGCTCCTCACAGCAACCAGGAAAAATCCCTACGTCGGGGATTCCCTCTCCATGATGTGCAGCTCAGTGCTGCAGGGCTCCCATGCCCCTCATCCTCGGGGAGAAAGATATAGCGCTCCACAAAGCGCTAGGGGCCACAGCAAAGTTCCAGCAAAGTTCCAGGGGCCCAAGGCTGGGCTCAGACAGGCCAGCTCACAGGGCCCTCCAGCAGGAAAGCAGTCCCTCCTGGGGCCCAGCAGCACCAAGTCCCCCACAGGTCACAAGAAGCACACCCTTATGGGATCACAGCCCCAGTACTTATAGTACATTTTCCTTTGTCTGACCTTGGCACAGGGCTTGGGGAAACCGGCTTGAGCTGGTTCTGGGGGCTTTGGAGCACTCGGTGTACAGGGCTCCTCTTCCCTATTGTCAGGTGGGGGCTCGTCATCAGACACACCACAGGGGGGCGAAGCCAGCATTCACCCAGGCAGGCACAACCAAGTCAGGGTCAGAGGACTACTCCTCCCCCTACTCCAAATGCAGATGTCCTATTCAGCCTAGCGCTGACTCACCCTGCCCTCCCTGGAGCCACACACACCTCACCAGCCCCTGTCACTCCAAAGCCAGACATGCAATACACATGAGGCAGGCAGACACATAGCACCCAGAAATGCCAACTTCTAAAAGTGGCACTTCTAAAATAGTGATAATAAATCTGCGCACACCATTGCGCAGCATTTATTAATACTATTCCAAACATACCAAACTTGACCACGCTGCTCCTATCATATCAGGAATTACCACTGAAACACTTATCAGGGATTCACCAATGCATTCCCATGGAAGGGCTGCCTCACAGTAGTGAGAAACCAAAATGGCTGTTTGTCACTACCAGGACATGTCACACACTTAAGGTACATGTCCTACCTTTTACCTACAAGGCACCCTGCCCTTAGGGCTAGCTAGGGACTACCTTAGGGGTGACTGACATGCAGTAAAAAGGGGGGTCACAGACATGGCACACACTTTAGGTGCCACGTTACAGCGGCAGTGACACTGCACGCACCGCACAGGCCCTGCAATGGCACAGGCCTGGGATAGGTTTGAAAAGCTGCTTTGGTGGGTGCCGCAATTAGTTCTGCAAGCCCACCAGTAGCATTTAATTTAACAGCCCTGGGTATATGAGATACAACTTTACAAGAGGCTGACAGGTAAATTAAATATGCCAAACTGGTGTAGACCAATCCTTACCATATTTAACACAGAGAGCACACACACTTCACAGTGGAAAGCAGTGCTACAGTGCCCAGAGTCCTAGAACCACCAACACCATGTCAGAAAAAAGGCTAGGAGAAAGGCAAAAAAGTTTAGGGATGACCCTGCAAAAAGATCCAAGTCCAACACCGTGTCAATTGTATTTACAATGGACATCAATCACTCCCTCAAGAAAACATTGCCTAAAAATGCAAAGATAGCCTAGTACCAGCTATTTTTTTTTTTTTACAGAAAGGTAAACAGTTTTTCGCCGAAAGTTACTTCAGAAGTGCTTATCAAATCCTTCTACTCTTGCATGTGGATGGTGGTAGTGACTTGCTCCTTGGTCTCCCAGACTCCACACTAGCACCCCTTAAAGGCATCCTGCAAGCCACAACATTCCCCCTCCAGGCCCCCATCATGGTTGACGCCTCATGCTGGCCTGCACCATCTTGAAATCAGCTGCATCATTAAAATAGCCATCATCAATCAATCAAACAATCAATCAACTTGGATTTGTGGAGTTCGGCTTGTCACCTGAGAGTTTATCCAGGCATTGAGTTCTTTCTGGGATCAGTCGAAGAGCTAGGTTTTGAATCTCTTTCTGGATTCATGGGGCCTCATTTATGAGACCCCTTGCGCCATCGGAACTTCACTTTTCATGAAGTTCCGTGGCGCAGAAGCCTGCGTGGTATTTATCAGGCAGCAGTACACCAGTTTTTGTGGCGTACTGCTGCCTGATAAATATCAGTCCCTTTAACGCAGTGTTCTGCGTTAAAGGGGCGTGCAATGGGTGTTGCTGGGGGCGTTCCCAGCAACATCCATGGCCTTTTGACACTGCCCCAGATTTACGAGAAATCGTAACTCTGAAGCAGTGCCAAAAGCTTACGCCTCCCCAGGGGAGGCGTAAGGGAGGCGCAACAGGGAGAAATGTCTTTATTTCTCCTCGTATTTCCTTTTTCTATGTGTGCTGCATTCTACAGCACACATAGACAGAGGAAAAGCCTCTTGTGATTATTTTTGTACAGAAAGGTTTCCCTTCCTGTACAAAAATAATCTTGCCCGCAACGCAGGCACCCTTGCACCATTGTGCAAGGGTGCCTGAGCTGGCGCAGGCAGCCCATTGTGCGCCAGCGCAGGGGAAAAGGACAGGAATGCGCCGTATCTTATAGATACGGCGCATTTCTGCCCTTTTCTTTTGCCGTAGGGAAGCGCAGCAGGAAGGCCTGCTGCGCTTCCCTACGGCAAAAAGTCATAAATGAGGCCCATGGA
>NW_028247861.1:0-35551 GCF_964263255.1 Lissotriton vulgaris
TTCATGCACTTTTAACCATTCCATAAATCTTGTGTTTTGGGCCCCTGGAAGCATGAAAATCACTTTAAACATGCTAATTTTAGCTCTAACACTGATGATCCACCTACAAATGTGAACTGACGTTCAAAAATAAAACATTTGAAAACGGACCATTTTCCACATTTCTGAAGCATGACGTAATGGGGGGTGTTATCTCTTTTGTCGAAAATCAGCCGTTTTTGCTCGAACATTAAATGCCTCCAAATGGTATTTAATTAACTTCCCGAGCCCCTGGAAGCATGAAAATCACTTTAAACATGCTAATTTTAGCTCTAACACTGATGATCCACCTACAAATGTGAACTGACGTTCAAAAATAAAACATTTGAAAACGGACCATTTTCCACATTTCTGAAGCATGACGTAATGGGGGGGTGTTATCTCTTTTGTCGAAAATCAGCCGTTTTTGCTCGAACATTAAATGCCTCCAAATGGTATTTAATTAACTTCCCGGGGTGAAGAAACCCTTTTTGAGAACTCAGAGTGAGTAAATTGGCCATTTTCATGCACTTTTAACCATTCCATAAATCTTGTGTTTTGGGCCCCTGGAAGCATGAAAATCACTTTAAACATGCTAATTTTAGCTCTAACACTGATGATCCACCTACAAATGTGAACTGACGTTCAAAAATAAAACATTTGAAAACGGACCATTTTCCACATTTCTGAAGCATGACGTAATGGGGGGGTGTTATCTCTTTTGTCGAAAATCAGCCGTTTTTGCTCGAACATTAAATGCCTCCAAATGGTATTTAATTAACTTCCCGGGGTGAAGAAACCCTTTTTGAGAACTCAGAGTGAGTAAATTGGCCATTTTCATGCACTTTTAACCATTCCATAAATCTTGTGTTTTGGGCCCCTGGAAGCATGAAAATCACTTTAAACATGCTAATTTTAGCTCTAACACTGATGATCCACCTACAAATGTGAACTGACGTTCAAAAATAAAACATTTGTAAACGGACCATTTTCCACATTTCTGAAGCATGACGTAATGGGGGGGTGTTATCTCTTTTGTCGAAAATCAGCCGTTTTTGCTCGAACATTAAATGCCTCCAAATGGTATTTAATTAACTTCCCGAGCCCCTGGAAGCATGAAAATCACTTTAAACATGCTAATTTTAGCTCTAACACTGATGATCCACCTACAAATGTGAACTGACGTTCAAAAATAAAACATTTGAAAACGGACCATTTTCCACATTTCTGAAGCATGACGTAATGGGGGGGTGTTATCTCTTTTGTCGAAAATCAGCCGTTTTTGCTCGAACATTAAATGCCTCCAAATGGTATTTAATTAACTTCCCGAGCCCCTGGAAGCATGAAAATCACTTTAAACATGCTAATTTTAGCTCTAACACTGATGATCCACCTACAAATGTGAACTGACGTTCAAAAATAAAACATTTGAAAACGGACCATTTTCCACATTTCTGAAGCATGACGTAATGGGGGGGTGTTATCTCTTTTGTCGAAAATCAGCCGTTTTTGCTCGAACATTAAATGCCTCCAAATGGTATTTAATTAACTTCCCGGGGTGAAGAAACCCTTTTTGAGAACTCAGAGTGAGTAAATTGGCCATTTTCATGCACTTTTAACCATTCCATAAATCTTGTGTTTTGGGCCCCTGGAAGCATGAAAATCACTTTAAACATGCTAATTTTAGCTCTAACACTGATGATCCACCTACAAATGTGAACTGACGTTCAAAAATAAAACATTTGAAAACGGACCATTTTCCACATTTCTGAAGCATGACGTAATGGGGGGGTGTTATCTCTTTTGTCGAAAATCAGCCGTTTTTGCTCGAACATTAAATGCCTCCAAATGGTATTTAATTAACTTCCCCGGGGTGAAGAAACCCTTTTGAGAACTCAGAGTGAGTAAATTGGCCATTTCATGCACTTTTAACCATTCCATAAATCTTGTGTTTTGGGCCCCTGGAAGCATGAAAATCACTTTAAACATGCTAATTTTAGCTCTAACACTGATGATCCACCTACAAATGTGAACTGACGTTCAAAAATAAAACATTTGAAAACGGACCATTTTCCACATTTCTGAAGCATGACGTAATGGGGGGGTGTTATCTCTTTTGTCGAAAATCAGCCGTTTTTGCTCGAACATTAAATGCCTCCAAATGGTATTTAATTAACTTCCCGAGCCCCTGGAAGCAGAAAATCACTTTAAACATGCCAATTTTAGCTCTAACACTGATGATCCACCTACAAATGTGAACTGACGTTCAAAAATAAAACATTTGAAAACGGACCATTTTCCACATTTCTGAAGCATGACGTAATGGGGGGTGTTATCTCTTTTGTCGAAAATCAGCCGTTTTTGCTCGAACATTAAATGCCTCCAAATGGTATTTAATTAACTTCCCGGGGTGAAGAAACCCTTTTTGAGAACTCAGAGTGAGTAAATTGGCCATTTTCATGCACTTTTAACCATTCCATAAATCTTGTGTTTTGGGCCCCTGGAAGCATGAAAATCACTTTAAACATGCTAATTTTAGCTCTAACACTGATGATCCACCTACAAATGTGAACTGACGTTCAAAAATAAAACATTTGAAAACGGACCATTTTCCACATTTCTGAAGCATGACGTAATGTGGGGGTGTTATCTCTTTTGTCGAAAATCAGCCGTTTTTGCTCGAACATTAAATGCCTCCAAATGGTATTTAATTAACTTCCCGAGCCCCTGGAAGCATGAAAATCACTTTAAACATGCTAATTTTAGCTCTAACACTGATGATCCACCTACAAATGTGAACTGACGTTCAAAAATAAAACATTTGAAAACGGACCATTTTCCACATTCTGAAGCATGACGTAATGGGGGGGTGTTATCTCTTTTGTCGAAAATCAGCCCTTTTTGCTCGAACATTAAATGCCTCCAAATGGTATTTAATTAACTTCCCGGGGTGAAGAAACCCTTTTTGAGAACTCAGAGTGAGTAAATTGGCCATTTTCATGCACTTTTAACCATTCCATAAATCTTGTGTTTTGGGCCCCTGGAAGCATGAAAATCACTTTAAACATGCTAATTTTAGCTCTAACACTGATGATCCACCTACAAATGTGAACTGACGTTCAAAAATAAAACATTTGAAAACGGACCATTTTCCACATTTCTGAAGCATGACGTAATGGGGGGGTGTTATCTCTTTTGTCGAAAATCAGCCGTTTTTGCTCGAACATTAAATGCCTCCAAATGGTATTTAATTAACTTCCCGAGCCCCTGGAAGCATGAAAATCACTTTAAACATGCTAATTTTAGCTCTAACACTGATGATCCACCTACAAATGTGAACTGACGTTCAAAAATAAAACATTTGAAAACGGACCATTTTCCACATTTCTGAAGCATGACGTAATGGGGGGGTGTTATCTCTTTTGTCGAAAATCAGCCGTTTTTGCTCGAACATTAAATGCCTCCAAATGGTATTTAATTAACTTCCCGAGCCCCTGGAAGCATGAAAATCACTTTAAACATGCTAATTTTAGCTCTAACACTGATGATCCACCTACAAATGTGAACTGACGTTCAAAAATAAAACATTTGAAAACGGACCATTTTCCACATTTCTGAAGCATGACGTAATGGGGGGGTGTTATCTCTTTTGTCGAAAATCAGCCGTTTTTGCTCGAACATTAAATGCCTCCAAATGGTATTTAATTAACTTCCCGGGGTGAAGAAACCCTTTTTGAGAACTCAGAGTGAGTAAATTGGCCATTTTCATGCACTTTTAACCATTCCATAAATCTTGTGTTTTGGGCCCCTGGAAGCATGAAAAATCACTTTAAACATGCTAATTTTAGCTCTAACACTGATGATCCACCTACAAATGTGAACTGACGTTCAAAAATAAAACATTTGAAAACGGACCATTTTCCACATTTCTGAAGCATGACGTAATGGGGGGGTGTTATCTCTTTTGTCGAAAATCAGCCGTTTTTGCTCGAACATTAAATGCCTCCAAATGGTATTTAATTAACTTCCCGAGCCCCTGGAAGCATGAAAATCACTTTAAACATGCTAATTTTAGCTCTAACACTGATGATCCACCTACAAATGTGAACTGACGTTCAAAAATAAAACATTTGAAAACGGACCATTTTCCACATTTCTGAAGCATGACGTAATGGGGGGGTGTTATCTCTTTTGTCGAAAATCAGCCGTTTTTGCTCGAACATTAAATGCCTCCAAATGGTATTTAATTAACTTCCCGAGCCCCTGGAAGCATGAAAATCACTTTAAACATGCTAATTTTAGCTCTAACACTGATGATCCACCTACAAATGTGAACTGACGTTCAAAAATAAAACATTTGAAAACGGACCATTTTCCACATTTCTGAAGCATGACGTAATGGGGGGGTGTTATCTCTTTTGTCGAAAATCAGCCGTTTTTGCTCGAACATTAAATGCCTCCAAATGGTATTTAATTAACTTCCCGGGGTGAAGAAACCCTTTTTGAGAACTCAGAGTGAGTAAATTGGCCATTTTCATGCACTTTTAACCATTCCATAAATCTTGTGTTTTGGGCCCCTGGAAGCATGAAAATCACTTTAAACATGCTAATTTTAGCTCTAACACTGATGATCCACCTACAAATGTGAACTGACGTTCAAAAATAAAACATTTGAAAACGGACCATTTTCCACATTTCTGAAGCATGACGTAATGGGGGGTGTTATCTCTTTTGTCGAAAATCAGCCGTTTTTGCTCGAACATTAAATGCCTCCAAATGGTATTTAATTAACTTCCCGAGCCCCTGGAAGCATGAAAATCACTTTAAACATGCCAATTTTAGCTCTAACACTGATGATCCACCTACAAATGTGAACTGACGTTCAAAAATAAAACATTTGAAAACGGACCATTTTCCACATTTCTGAAGCATGACGTAATGGGGGGGTGTTATCTCTTTTGTCGAAAATCAGCCGTTTTTGCTCGAACATTAAATGCCTCCAAATGGTATTTAATTAACTTCCCGGGGTGAAGAAACCCTTTTTGAGAACTCAGAGTGAGTAAATTGGCCATTTTCATGCACTTTTAACCATTCCATAAATCTTGTGTTTTGGGCCCCTGGAAGCATGAAAATCACTTTAAACATGCTAATTTTAGCTCTAACACTGATGATCCACCTACAAATGTGAACTGACGTTCAAAAATAAAACATTTGAAAACGGACCATTTTCCACATTTCTGAAGCATGACGTAATGTGGGGGTGTTATCTCTTTTGTCGAAAATCAGCCGTTTTTGCTCGAACATTAAATGCCTCCAAATGGTATTTAATTAACTTCCCGAGCCCCTGGAAGCATGAAAATCACTTTAAACATGCTAATTTTAGCTCTAACACTGATGATCCACCTACAAATGTGAACTGACGTTCAAAAATAAAACATTTGAAAACGGACCATTTTCCACATTTCTGAAGCATGACGTAATGGGGGGGTGTTATCTCTTTTGTCGAAAATCAGCCGTTTTTGCTCGAACATTAAATGCCTCCAAATGGTATTTAATTAACTTCCCGGGGTGAAGAAACCCTTTTTGAGAACTCAGAGTGAGTAAATTGGCCATTTTCATGCACTTTTAACCATTCCATAAATCTTGTGTTTTGGGCCCCTGGAAGCATGAAAATCACTTTAAACATGCTAATTTTAGCTCTAACACTGATGATCCACCTACAAATGTGAACTGACGTTCAAAAATAAAACATTTGAAAACGGACCATTTTCCACATTTCTGAAGCATGACGTAATGGGGGGGTGTTATCTCTTTTGTCGAAAATCAGCCGTTTTTGCTCGAACATTAAATGCCTCCAAATGGTATTTAATTAACTTCCCGAGCCCCTGGAAGCATGAAAATCACTTTAAACATGCTAATTTTAGCTCTAACACTGATGATCCACCTACAATGTGAACTGACGTTCAAAAATAAAACATTTGAAAACGGACCATTTTCCACATTTCTGAAGCATGACGTAATGGGGGGGTGTTATCTCTTTTGTCGAAAATCAGCCGTTTTTGCTCGAACATTAAATGCCTCCAAATGGTATTTAATTAACTTCCCGAGCCCCTGGAAGCATGAAAATCACTTTAAACATGCTAATTTTAGCTCTAACACTGATGATCCACCTACAAATGTGAACTGACGTTCAAAAATAAAACATTTGAAAACGGACCATTTTCCACATTTCTGAAGCATGACGTAATGGGGGGGTGTTATCTCTTTTGTCGAAAATCAGCCGTTTTTGCTCGAACATTAAATGCCTCCAAATGGTATTTAATTACCTTCCCGGGGTGAAGAAACCCTTTTTGAGAACTCAGAGTGAGTAAATTGGCCATTTTCATGCACTTTTAACCATTCCATAAATCTTGTGTTTTGGGCCCCTGGAAGCATGAAAATCACTTTAAACATGCTAATTTTAGCTCTAACACTGATGATCCACCTACAAATGTGAACTGACGTTCAAAAATAAAACATTTGAAAACGGACCATTTTCCACATTTCTGAAGCATGACGTAATGGGGGGGTGTTATCTCTTTTGTCGAAAATCAGCCGTTTTTGCTCGAACATTAAATGCCTCCAAATGGTATTTAATTAACTTCCCGAGCCCCTGGAAGCATGAAAATCACTTTAAACATGCTAATTTTAGCTCTAACACTGATGATCCACCTACAAATGTGAACTGACGTTCAAAAATAAAACATTTGAAAACGGACCATTTTCCACATTTCTGAAGCATGACGTAATGGGGGGGTGTTATCTCTTTTGTCGAAAATCAGCCGTTTTTGCTCGAACATTAAATGCCTCCAAATGGTATTTAATTAACTTCCCGAGCCCCTGGAAGCATGAAAATCACTTTAAACATGCTAATTTTAGCTCTAACACTGATGATCCACCTACACATGTGAACTGACGTTCAAAAATAAAACATTTGAAAACGGACCATTTTCCACATTTCTGAAGCATGACGTAATGGGGGGGTGTTATCTCTTTTGTCGAAAATCAGCCGTTTTTGCTCGAACATTAAATGCCTCCAAATGGTATTTAATTAACTTCCCGAGCCCCTGGAAGCATGAAAATCACTTTAAACATGCTAATTTTAGCTCTAACACTGATGATCCACCTACAAATGTGAACTGACGTTCAAAAATAAAACATTTGAAAACGGACCATTTTCCACATTTCTGAAGCATGACGTAATGGGGGGGTGTTATCTCTTTTGTCGAAAATCAGCCGTTTTTGCTCGAACATTAAATGCCTCCAAATGGTATTTAATTAACTTCCCGGGGTGAAGAAACCCTTTTTGAGAACTCAGAGTGAGTAAATTGGCCATTTTCATGCACTTTTAACCATTCCATAAATCTTGTGTTTTGGGCCCCTGGAAGCATGAAAATCACTTTAAACATGCTAATTTTAGCTCTAACACTGATGATCCACCTACAAATGTGAACTGACGTTCAAAAATAAAACATTTGAAAACGGACCATTTTCCACATTTCTGAAGCATGACGTAATGGGGGGGTGTTATCTCTTTTGTCGAAAATCAGCCGTTTTTGCTCGAACATTAAATGCCTCCAAATGGTATTTAATTAACTTCCCGGGGTGAAGAAACCCTTTTTGAGAACTCAGAGTGAGTAAATTGGCCATTTTCATGCACTTTTAACCATTCCATAAATCTTGTGTTTTGGGCCCCTGGAAGCATGAAAATCACTTTAAACATGCTCATTTTAGCTCTAACACTGATGATCCACCTACAAATGTGAACTGACGTTCAAAAATAAAACATTTGAAAACGGACCATTTTCCACATTTCTGAAGCATGACGTAATGGGGGGGTGTTATCTCTTTTGTCGAAAATCAGCCGTTTTTGCTCGAACATTAAATGCCTCCAAATGGTATTTAATTAACTTCCCGAGCCCCTGGAAGCATGAAAATCACTTTAAACATGCTAATTTTAGCTCTAACACTGATGATCCACCTACAAATGTGAACTGACGTTCAAAAATAAAACATTTGAAAACGGACCATTTTCCACATTTCTGAAGCATGACGTAATGGGGGGGTGTTATCTCTTTTGTCGAAAATCAGCCGTTTTTGCTCGAACATTAAATGCCTCCAAATGGTATTTAATTAACTTCCCGAGCCCCTGGAAGCATGAAAATCACTTTAAACATGCTAATTTTAGCTCTAACACTGATGATCCACCTACAAATGTGAACTGACGTTCAAAAATAAAACATTTGAAAACGGACCATTTTCCACATTTCTGAAGCATGACGTAATGGGGGGGTGTTATCTCTTTTGTCGAAAATCAGCCGTTTTTGCTCGAACATTAAATGCCTCCAAATGGTATTTAATTAACTTCCCGAGCCCCTGGAAGCATGAAAATCACTTTAAACATGCTAATTTTAGCTCTAACACTGATGATCCACCTACAAATGTGAACTGACGTTCAAAAATAAAACATTTGAAAACGGACCATTTTCCACATTTCTGAAGCATGACGTAATGGGGGGGTGATATCTCTTTTGTCGAAAATCAGCCGTTTTTGCTCGAACATTAAATGCCTCCAAATGGTATTTAATTAACTTCCCGAGCCCCTGGAAGCATGAAAATCACTTTAAACATGCTAATTTTAGCTCTAACACTGATGATCCACCTACAAATGTGAACTGACGTTCAAAAATAAAACATTTGAAAACGGACCATTTTCCACATTTCTGAAGCATGACGTAATGGGGGGGTGTTATCTCTTTTGTCGAAAATCAGCCGTTTTTGCTCGAACATTAAATGCCTCCAAATGGTATTTAATTAACTTCCCGAGCCCCTGGAAGCATGAAAATCACTTTAAACATGCTAATTTTAGCTCTAACACTGATGATCCACCTACAAATGTGAACTGACGTTCAAAAATAAAACATTTGAAAACGGACCATTTTCCACATTTCTGAAGCATGACGTAATGGGGGGGTGTTATCTCTTTTGTCGAAAATCAGCCGTTTTTGCTCGAACATTAAATGCCTCCAAATGGTATTTAATTAACTTCCCGAGCCCCTGGAAGCATGAAAATCACTTTAAACATGCTAATTTTAGCTCTAACACTGATGATCCACCTACAAATGTGAACTGACGTTCAAAAATAAAACATTTGAAAACGGACCATTTTCCACATTTCTGAAGCATGACGTAATGGGGGGGTGATATCTCTTTTGTCGAAAATCAGCCGTTTTTGCTCGAACATTAAATGCCTCCAAATGGTATTTAATTAACTTCCCGAGCCCCTGGAAGCATGAAAATCACTTTAAACATGCTAATTTTAGCTCTAACACTGATGATCCACCTACAAATGTGAACTGACGTTCAAAAATAAAACATTTGAAAACGGACCATTTTCCACATTTCTGAAGCATGACGTAATGGGGGGGTGTTATCTCTTTTGTCGAAAATCAGCCGTTTTTGCTCGAACATTAAATGCCTCCAAATGGTATTTAATTAACTTCCCGAGCCCCTGGAAGCATGAAAATCACTTTAAACATGCTAATTTTAGCTCTAACACTGATGATCCACCTACAAATGTGAACTGACGTTCAAAAATAAAACATTTGAAAACGGACCATTTTCCACATTTCTGAAGCATGACGTAATGGGGGGGTGTTATCTCTTTTGTCGAAAATCAGCCGTTTTTGCTCGAACATTAAATGCCTCCAAATGGTATTTAATTAACTTCCCGAGCCCCTGGAAGCATGAAAATCACTTTAAACATGCTAATTTTAGCTCTAACACTGATGATCCACCTACAAATGTGAACTGACGTTCAAAAATAAAACATTTGAAAACGGACCATTTTCCACATTTCTGAAGCATGACGTAATGGGGGGGTGTTATCTCTTTTGTCGAAAATCAGCCGTTTTTGCTCGAACATTAAATGCCTCCAAATGGTATTTAATTAACTTCCCGGGGTGAAGAAACCCTTTTTGAGAACTCAGAGTGAGTAAATTGGCCATTTTCATGCACTTTTACCCATTCCATAAATCTTGTGTTTTGGGCCCCTGGAAGCATGAAAATCACTTTAAACATGCTAATTTTAGCTCTAACACTGATGATCCACCTACAAATGTGAACTGACGTTCAAAAATAAAACATTTGAAAACGGACCATTTTCCACATTTCTGAAGCATGACGTAATGGGGGGGTGTTATCTCTTTTGTCGAAAATCAGCCGTTTTTGCTCGAACATTAAATGCCTCCAAATGGTATTTAATTAACTTCCCGAGCCCCTGGAAGCATGAAAATCACTTTAAACATGCTAATTTTAGCTCTAACACTGATGATCCACCTACAAATGTGAACTGACGTTCAAAAATAAAACATTTGAAAACGGACCATTTTCCACATTTCTGAAGCATGACGTAATGGGGGGGTGTTATCTCTTTTGTCGAAAATCAGCCGTTTTTGCTCGAACATTAAATGCCTCCAAATGGTATTTAATTAACTTCCCGAGCCCCTGGAAGCATGAAAATCACTTTAAACATGCTAATTTTAGCTCTAACACTGATGATCCACCTACAAATGTGAACTGACGTTCAAAAATAAAACATTTGAAAACGGACCATTTTCCACATTTCTGAAGCATGACGTAATGGGGGGGTGTTATCTCTTTTGTCGAAAATCAGCCGTTTTTGCTCGAACATTAAATGCCTCCAAATGGTATTTAATTAACTTCCCGGGGTGAAGAAACCCTTTTTGAGAACTCAGAGTGAGTAAATTGGCCATTTTCATGCACTTTTAACCATTCCATAAATCTTGTGTTTTGGGCCCCTGGAAGCATGAAAATCACTTTAAACATGCTAATTTTAGCTCTAACACTGATGATCCACCTACAAATGTGAACTGACGTTCAAAAATAAAACATTTGAAAACGGACCATTTTCCACATTTCTGAAGCATGACGTAATGGGGGGGTGTTATCTCTTTTGTCGAAAATCAGCCGTTTTTGCTCGAACATTAAATGCCTCCAAATGGTATTTAATTAACTTCCCGAGCCCCTGGAAGCATGAAAATCACTTTAAACATGCTAATTTTAGCTCTAACACTGATGATCCACCTACAAATGTGAACTGACGTTCAAAAATAAAACATTTGAAAACGGACCATTTTCCACATTTCTGAAGCATGACGTAATGGGGGGGTGTTATCTCTTTTGTCGAAAATCAGCCGTTTTTGCTCGAACATTAAATGCCTCCAAATGGTATTTAATTAACTTCCCGAGCCCCTGGAAGCATGAAAATCACTTTAAACATGCTAATTTTAGCTCTAACACTGATGATCCACCTACACATGTGAACTGACGTTCAAAAATAAAACATTTGAAAACGGACCATTTTCCACATTTCTGAAGCATGACGTAATGGGGGGGTGTTATCTCTTTTGTCGAAAATCAGCCGTTTTTGCTCGAACATTAAATGCCTCCAAATGGTATTTAATTAACTTCCCGAGCCCCTGGAAGCATGAAAATCACTTTAAACATGCTAATTTTAGCTCTAACATTGATGATCCACCTACAAATGTGAACTGACGTTCAAAAATAAAACATTTGAAAACGGACCATTTTCCACATTTCTGAAGCATGATGTAATGGGGGGGTGTTATCTCTTTTGTCGAAAATCAGCCGTTTTTGCTCGAACATTAAATGCCTCCAAATGGTATTTAATTAACTTCCCGGGGTGAAGAAACCCTTTTTGAGAACTCAGAGTGAGTAAATTGGCCATTTTCATGCACTTTTAACCATTCCATAAATCTTGTGTTTTGGGCCCCTGGAAGCATGAAAATCACTTTAAACATGCTAATTTTAGCTCTAACACTGATGATCCACCTACAAATGTGAACTGACGTTCAAAAATAAAACATTTGAAAACGGACCATTTTCCACATTTCTGAAGCATGACGTAATGGGGGGGTGTTATCTCTTTTGTCGAAAATCAGCCGTTTTTGCTCGAACATTAAATGCCTCCAAATGGTATTTAATTAACTTCCCGGGGTGAAGAAACCCTTTTTGAGAACTCAGAGTGAGTAAATTGGCCATTTTCATGCACTTTTAACCATTCCATAAATCTTGTGTTTTGGGCCCCTGGAAGCATGAAAATCACTTTAAACATGCTCATTTTAGCTCTAACACTGATGATCCACCTACAAATGTGAACTGACGTTCAAAAATAAAACATTTGAAAACGGACCATTTTCCACATTTCTGAAGCATGACGTAATGGGGGGGTGTTATCTCTTTTGTCGAAAATCAGCCGTTTTTGCTCGAACATTAAATGCCTCCAAATGGTATTTAATTAACTTCCCGAGCCCCTGGAAGCATGAAAATCACTTTAAACATGCTAATTTTAGCTCTAACACTGATGATCCACCAACAAATGTGAACTGACGTTCAAAAATAAAACATTTGAAAACGGACCATTTTCCACATTTCTGAAGCATGACGTAATGGGGGGGTGTTATCTCTTTTGTCGAAAATCAGCCGTTTTTGCTCGAACATTAAATGCCTCCAAATGGTATTTAATTAACTTCCCGAGCCCCTGGAAGCATGAAAATCACTTTAAACATGCTAATTTTAGCTCTAACACTGATGATCCACCTACAAATGTGAACTGACGTTCAAAAATAAAACATTTGAAAACGGACCATTTTCCACATTTCTGAAGCATGACGTAATGGGGGGGTGTTATCTCTTTTGTCGAAAATCAGCCGTTTTTGCTCGAACATTAAATGCCTCCAAATGGTATTTAATTAACTTCCCGAGCCCCTGGAAGCATGAAAATCACTTTAAACATGCTAATTTTAGCTCTAACACTGATGATCCACCTACAAATGTGAACTGACGTTCAAAAATAAAACATTTGAAAACTGACCATTTTCCACATTTCTGAAGCATGACGTAATGGGGGGGTGTTATCTCTTTTGTCGAAAATCAGCCGTTTTTGCTCGAACATTAAATGCCTCCAAATGGTATTTAATTAACTTCCCGAGCCCCTGGAAGCATGAAAATCACTTTAAACATGCTAATTTTAGCTCTAACACTGATGATCCACCTACAAATGTGAACTGACGTTCAAAAATAAAACATTTGAAAACGGACCATTTTCCACATTTCTGAAGCATGACGTAATGGGGGGGTGTTATCTCTTTTGTCGAAAATCAGCCGTTTTTGCTCGAACATTAAATGCCTCCAAATGGTATTTAATTAACTTCCCGAGCCCCTGGAAGCATGAAAATCACTTTAAACATGCTAATTTTAGCTCTAACACTGATGATCCACCTACAAATGTGAACTGACGTTCAAAAATAAAACATTTGAAAACGGACCATTTTCCACATTTCTGAAGCATGACGTAATGGGGGGGTGTTATCTCTTTTGTCGAAAATCAGCCGTTTTTGCTCGAACATTAAATGCCTCCAAATGGTATTTAATTAACTTCCCGAGCCCCTGGAAGCATGAAAATCACTTTAAACATGCTAATTTTAGCTCTAACACTGATGATCCACCTACAAATGTGAACTGACGTTCAAAAATAAAACATTTGAAAACGGGCCATTTTCCACATTTCTGAAGCATGACGTAATGGGGGGGTGTTATCTCTTTTGTCGAAAATCAGCCGTTTTTGCTCGAACATTAAATGCCTCCAAATGGTATTTAATTAACTTCCCGAGCCCCTGGAAGCATGAAAATCACTTTAAACATGCTAATTTTAGCTCTAACACTGATGATCCACCTACAAATGTGAACTGACGTTCAAAAATAAAACATTTGAAAACTGACCATTTTCCACATTTCTGAAGCATGACGTAATGGGGGGGTGTTATCTCTTTTGTCGAAAATCAGCCGTTTTTGCTCGAACATTAAATGCCTCCAAATGGTATTTAATTAACTTCCCGAGCCCCTGGAAGCATGAAAATCACTTTAAACATGCTAATTTTAGCTCTAACACTGATGATCCACCTACAAATGTGAACTGACGTTCAAAAATAAAACATTTGAAAACGGACCATTTTCCACATTTCTGAAGCATGACGTAATGGGGGGGTGTTATCTCTTTTGTCGAAAATCAGCCGTTTTTGCTCGAACATTAAATGCCTCCAAATGGTATTTAATTAACTTCCCGGGGTGAAGAAACCCTTTTTGAGAACTCAGAGTGAGTAAATTGGCCATTTTCATGCACTTTTAACCATTCCATAAATCTTGTGTTTTGGGCCCCTGGAAGCATGAAAATCACTTTAAACATGCTAATTTTAGCTCTAACACTGATGATCCACCTACAAATGTGAACTGACGTTCAAAAATAAAACATTTGAAAACGGACCATTTTCCACATTTCTGAAGCATGACGTAATGGGGGGGTGTTATCTCTTTTGTCGAAAATCAGCCGTTTTTGCTCGAACATTAAATGCCTCCAAATGGTATTTAATTAACTTCCCGAGCCCCTGGAAGCATGAAAATCACTTTAAACATGCTAATTTTAGCTCTAACACTGATGATCCACCTACAAATGTGAACTGACGTTCAAAAATAAAACATTTGAAAACGGACCATTTTCCACATTTCTGAAGCATGACGTAATGGGGGGGTGTTATCTCTTTTGTCGAAAATCAGCCGTTTTTGCTCGAACATTAAATGCCTCCAAATGGTATTTAATTAACTTCCCGAGCCCCTGGAAGCATGAAAATCACTTTAAACATGCTAATTTTAGCTCTAACACTGATGATCCACCTACAAATGTGAACTGACGTTCAAAAATAAAACATTTGAAAACGGACCATTTTCCACATTTCTGAAGCATGACGTAATGGGGGGGTGTTATCTCTTTTGTCGAAAATCAGCCGTTTTTGCTCGAACATTAAATGCCTCCAAATGGTATTTAATTAACTTCCCGGGGTGAAGAAACCCTTTTTGAGAACTCAGAGTGAGTAAATTGGCCATTTTCATGCACTTTTAACCATTCCATAAATCTTGTGTTTTGGGCCCCTGGAAGCATGAAAATCACTTTAAACATGCTAATTTTAGCTCTAACACTGATGATCCACCTACAAATGTGAACTGACGTTCAAAAATAAAACATTTGAAAACGGACCATTTTCCACATTTCTGAAGCATGACGTAATGGGGGGGTGTTATCTCTTTTGTCGAAAATCAGCCGTTTTTGCTCGAACATTAAATGCCTCCAAATGGTATTTAATTAACTTCCCGAGCCCCTGGAAGCATGAAAATCACTTTAAACATGCTAATTTTAGCTCTAACACTGATGATCCACCTACAAATGTGAACTGACGTTCAAAAATAAAACATTTGAAAACGGACCATTTTCCACATTTCTGAAGCATGACGTAATGGGGGGGTGTTATCTCTTTTGTCGAAAATCAGCCGTTTTTGCTCGAACATTAAATGCCTCCAAATGGTATTTAATTAACTTCCCGGGGTGAAGAAACCCTTTTTGAGAACTCAGAGTGAGTAAATTGGCCATTTTCATGCACTTTTAACCATTCCATAAATCTTGTGTTTTGGGCCCCTGGAAGCATGAAAATCACTTTAAACATGCTAATTTTAGCTCTAACACTGATGATCCACCTACAAATGTGAACTGACGTTCAAAAATAAAACATTTGAAAACGGACCATTTTCCACATTTCTGAAGCATGACGTAATGGGGGGGTGTTATCTCTTTTGTCGAAAATCAGCCGTTTTTGCTCGAACATTAAATGCCTCCAAATGGTATTTAATTAACTTCCCGAGCCCCTGGAAGCATGAAAATCACTTTAAACATGCTAATTTTAGCTCTAACACTGATGATCCACCTACAAATGTGAACTGACGTTCAAAAATAAAACATTTGAAAACGGACCATTTTCCACATTTCTGAAGCATGACGTAATGGGGGGGTGTTATCTCTTTTGTCGAAAATCAGCCGTTTTTGCTCGAACATTAAATGCCTCCAAATGGTATTTAATTAACTTCCCGAGCCCCTGGAAGCATGAAAATCACTTTAAACATGCTAATTTTAGCTCTAACACTGATGATCCACCTACAAATGTGATCTGACGTTCAAAAATAAAACATTTGAAAACTGACCATTTTCCACATTTCTGAAGCATGACGTAATGGGGGGGTGTTATCTCTTTTGTCGAAAATCAGCCGTTTTTGCTCGAACATTAAATGCCTCCAAATGGTATTTAATTAACTTCCCGAGCCCCTGGAAGCATGAAAATCACTTTAAACATGCTAATTTTAGCTCTAACACTGATGATCCACCTACAAATGTGAACTGACGTTCAAAAATAAAACATTTGAAAACGGACCATTTTCCACATTTCTGAAGCATGACGTAATGGGGGGGTGTTATCTCTTTTGTCGAAAATCAGCCGTTTTTGCTCGAACATTAAATGCCTCCAAATGGTATTTAATTAACTTCCCGAGCCCCTGGAAGCATGAAAATCACTTTAAACATGCTAATTTTAGCTCTAACACTGATGATCCACCTACAAATGTGAACTGACGTTCAAAAATAAAACATTTGAAAACGGACCATTTTCCACATTTCTGAAGCATGACGTAATGGGGGGGTGTTATCTCTTTTGTCGAAAATCAGCCGTTTTTGCTCGAACATTAAATGCCTCCAAATGGTATTTAATTAACTTCCCGGGGTGAAGAAACCCTTTTTGAGAACTCAGAGTGAGTAAATTGGCCATTTTCATGCACTTTTAACCATTCCATAAATCTTGTGTTTTGGGCCCCTGGAAGCATGAAAATCACTTTAAACATGCTAATTTTAGCTCTAACACTGATGATCCACCTACAAATGTGAACTGACGTTCAAAAATAAAACATTTGAAAACGGACCATTTTCCACATTTCTGAAGCATGACGTAATGGGGGGGTGTTATCTCTTTTGTCGAAAATCAGCCGTTTTTGCTCGAACATTAAATGCCTCCAAATGGTATTTAATTAACTTTCCGGGGTGAAGAAACCCTTTTTGAGAACTCAGAGTGAGTAAATTGGCCATTTTCATGCACTTTTAACCATTCCATAAATCTTGTGTTTTGGGCCCCTGGAAGCATGAAAATCACTTTAAACATGCTAATTTTAGCTCTAACACTGATGATCCACCTACAAATGTGAACTGACGTTCAAAAATAAAACATTTGAAAACGGACCATTTTCCACATTTCTGAAGCATGACGTAATGGGGGGGTGTTATCTCTTTTGTCGAAAATCAGCCGTTTTTGCTCGAACATTAAATGCCTCCAAATGGTATTTAATTAACTTCCCGGGGTGAAGAAACCCTTTTTGAGAACTCAGAGTGAGTAAATTGGCCATTTTCATGCACTTTTAACCATTCCATAAATCTTGTGTTTTGGGCCCCTGGAAGCATGAAAATCACTTTAAACATGCTAATTTTAGCTCTAACACTGATGATCCACCTACAAATGTGAACTGACGTTCAAAAATAAAACATTTGAAAACGGACCATTTTCCACATTTCTGAAGCTTGACGTAATGGGGGGGTGTTATCTCTTTTGTCGAAAATCAGCCGTTTTTGCTCGAACATTAAATGCCTCCAAATGGTATTTAATTAACTTCCCGAGCCCCTGGAAGCATGAAAATCACTTTAAACATGCTAATTTTAGCTCTAACACTGATGATCCACCTACAAATGTGAACTGACGTTCAAAAATAAAACATTTGAAAACGGACCATTTTCCACATTTCTGAAGCATGACGTAATGGGGGGGTGTTATCTCTTTTGTCGAAAATCAGCCGTTTTTGCTCGAACATTAAATGCCTCCAAATGGTATTTAATTAACTTCCCGAGCCCCTGGAAGCATGAAAATCACTTTAAACATGCTAATTTTAGCTCTAACACTGATGATCCACCTACAAATGTGAACTGACGTTCAAAAATAAAACATTTGAAAACGGACCATTTTCCACATTTCTGAAGCATGACGTAATGGGGGGGTGTTATCTCTTTTGTCGAAAATCAGCCGTTTTTGCTCGAACATTAAATGCCTCCAAATGGTATTTAATTAACTTCCCGGGGTGAAGAAACCCTTTTTGAGAACTCAGAGTGAGTAAATTGGCCATTTTCATGCACTTTTAACCATTCCATAAATCTTGTGTTTTGGGCCCCTGGAAGCATGAAAATCACTTTAAACATGCTAATTTTAGCTCTAACACTGATGATCCACCTACAAATGTGAACTGACGTTCAAAAATAAAACATTTGAAAACGGACCATTTTCCACATTTCTGAAGCATGACGTAATGGGGGGGTGTTATCTCTTTTGTCGAAAATCAGCCGTTTTTGCTCGAACATTAAATGCCTCCAAATGGTATTTAATTAACTTCCCGAGCCCCTGGAAGCATGAAAATCACTTTAAACATGCTAATTTTAGCTCTAACACTGATGATCCACCTACAAATGTGAACTGACGTTCAAAAATAAAACATTTGAAAACAGACCATTTTCCACATTTCTGAAGCATGACGTAATGGGGGGGTGTTATCTCTTTTGTCGAAAATCAGCCGTTTTTGCTCGAACATTAAATGCCTCCAAATGGTATTTAATTAACTTCCCGGGGTGAAGAAACCCTTTTTGAGAACTCAGAGTGAGTAAATTGGCCATTTTCATGCACTTTTAACCATTCCATAAATCTTGTGTTTTGGGCCCCTGGAAGCATGAAAATCACTTTAAACATGCTAATTTTAGCTCTAACACTGATGATCCACCTACAAATGTGAACTGACGTTCAAAAATAAAACATTTGAAAACGGACCATTTTCCACATTTCTGAAGCATGACGTAATGGGGGGGTGTTATCTCTTTTGTCGAAAATCAGCCGTTTTTGCTCGAACATTAAATGCCTCCAAATGGTATTTAATTAACTTCCCGGGGTGAAGAAACCCTTTTTGAGAACTCAGAGTGAGTAAATTGGCCATTTTCATGCACTTTTAACCATTCCATAAATCTTGTGTTTTGGGCCCCTGGAAGCATGAAAATCACTTTAAACATGCTAATTTTAGCTCTAACACTGATGATCCACCTACAAATGTGAACTGACGTTCAAAAATAAAACATTTGAAAACGGACCATTTTCCACATTTCTGAAGCATGACGTAATGGGGGGGTGTTATCTCTTTTGTCGAAAATCAGCCGTTTTTGCTCGAACATTAAATGCCTCCAAATGGTATTTAATTAACTTCCCGAGCCCCTGGAAGCATGAAAATCACTTTAAACATGCTAATTTTAGCTCTAACACTGATGATCCACCTACAAATGTGAACTGACGTTCAAAAATAAAACATTTGAAAACGGACCATTTTCCACATTTCTGAAGCATGACGTAATGGGGGGGTGTTATCTCTTTTGTCGAAAATCAGCCGTTTTTGCTCGAACATTAAATGCCTCCAAATGGTATTTAATTAACTTCCCGAGCCCCTGGAAGCATGAAAATCACTTTAAACATGCTAATTTTAGCTCTAACACTGATGATCCACCTACAAATGTGAACTGACGTTCAAAAATAAAACATTTGAAAACGGACCATTTTCCACATTTCTGAAGCATGACGTAATGGGGGGGTGTTATCTCTTTTGTCGAAAATCAGCCGTTTTTGCTCGAACATTAAATGCCTCCAAATGGTATTTAATTAACTTCCCGAGCCCCTGGAAGCATGAAAATCACTTTAAACATGCTAATTTTAGCTCTAACACTGATGATCCACCTACAAATGTGAACTGACGTTCAAAAATAAAACATTTGAAAACGGACCATTTTCCACATTTCTGAAGCATGACGTAATGGGGGGGTGTTATCTCTTTTGTCGAAAATCAGCCGTTTTTGCTCGAACATTAAATGCCTCCAAATGGTATTTAATTAACTTCCCGGGGTGAAGAAACCCTTTTTGAGAACTCAGAGTGAGTAAATTGGCCATTTTCATGCACTTTTAACCATTCCATAAATCTTGTGTTTTGGGCCCCTGGAAGCATGAAAATCACTTTAAACATGCTAATTTTAGCTCTAACACTGATGATCCACCTACAAATGTGAACTGACGTTCAAAAATAAAACATTTGAAAACGGACCATTTTCCACATTTCTGAAGCATGACGTAATGGGGGGGTGTTATCTCTTTTGTCGAAAATCAGCCGTTTTTGCTCGAACATTAAATGCCTCCAAATGGTATTTAATTAACTTCCCGGGGTGAAGAAACCCTTTTTGAGAACTCAGAGTGAGTAAATTGGCCATTTTCATGCACTTTTAACCATTCCATAAATCTTGTGTTTTGGGCCCCTGGAAGCATGAAAATCACTTTAAACATGCTAATTTTAGCTCTAACACTGATGATCCACCTACAAATGTGAACTGACGTTCAAAAATAAAACATTTGAAAACGGACCATTTTCCACATTTCTGAAGCATGACGTAATGGGGGGGTGTTATCTCTTTTGTCGAAAATCAGCCGTTTTTGCTCGACCATTAAATGCCTCCAAATGGTATTTAATTAACTTCCCGGGGTGAAGAAACCCTTTTTGAGAACTCAGAGTGAGTAAATTGGCCATTTTCATGCACTTTTAACCATTCCATAAATCTTGTGTTTTGGGCCCCTGGAAGCATGAAAATCACTTTAAACATGCTAATTTTAGCTCTAACACTGATGATCCACCTACAAATGTGAACTGACGTTCAAAAATAAAACATTTGAAAACGGACCATTTTCCACATTTCTGAAGCATGACGTAATGGGGGGGTGTTATCTCTTTTGTCGAAAATCAGCCGTTTTTGCTCGAACATTAAATGCCTCCAAATGGTATTTAATTAACTTCCCGAGCCCCTGGAAGCATGAAAATCACTTTAAACATGCTAATTTTAGCTCTAACACTGATGATCCACCTACAAATGTGAACTGACGTTCAAAAATAAAACATTTGAAAACGGACCATTTTCCACATTTCTGAAGCATGACGTAATGGGGGGGTGTTATCTCTTTTGTCGAAAATCAGCCGTTTTTGCTCGAACATTAAATGCCTCCAAATGGTATTTAATTAACTTCCCGGGGTGAAGAAACCCTTTTTGAGAACTCAGAGTGAGTAAATTGGCCATTTTCATGCACTTTTAACCATTCCATAAATCTTGTGTTTTGGGCCCCTGGAAGCATGAAAATCACTTTAAACATGCTAATTTTAGCTCTAACACTGATGATCCACCTACAAATGTGAACTGACGTTCAAAAATAAAACATTTGAAAACGGACCATTTTCCACATTTCTGAAGCATGACGTAATGGGGGGGTGTTATCTCTTTTGTCGAAAATCAGCCGTTTTTGCTCGAACATTAAATGCCTCCAAATGGTATTTAATTAACTTCCCGAGCCCCTGGAAGCATGAAAATCACTTTAAACATGCTAATTTTAGCTCTAACACTGATGATCCACCTACAAATGTGAACTGACGTTCAAAAATAAAACATTTGAAAACGGACCATTTTCCACATTTCTGAAGCATGACGTAATGGGGGGGTGTTATCTCTTTTGTCGAAAATCAGCCGTTTTTGCTCGAACATTAAATGCCTCCAAATGGTATTTAATTAACTTCCCGAGCCCCTGGAAGCATGAAAATCACTTTAAACATGCTAATTTTAGCTCTAACACTGATGATCCACCTACAAATGTGAACTGACGTTCAAAAATAAAACATTTGAAAACGGACCATTTTCCACATTTCTGAAGCATGACGTAATGGGGGGGTGTTATCTCTTTTGTCGAAAATCAGCCGTTTTTGCTCGAACATTAAATGCCTCCAAATGGTATTTAATTAACTTCCCGGGGTGAAGAAACCCTTTTTGAGAACTCAGAGTGAGTAAATTGGCCATTTTCATGCACTTTTAACCATTCCATAAATCTTGTGTTTTGGGCCCCTGGAAGCATGAAAATCACTTTAAACATGCTAATTTTAGCTCTAACACTGATGATCCACCTACAAATGTGAACTGACGTTCAAAAATAAAACATTTGAAAACGGACCATTTTCCACATTTCTGAAGCATGACGTAATGGGGGGGTGTTATCTCTTTTGTCGAAAATCAGCCGTTTTTGCTCGAACATTAAATGCCTCCAAATGGTATTTAATTAACTTCCCGAGCCCCTGGAAGCATGAAAATCACTTTAAACATGCTAATTTTAGCTCTAACACTGATGATCCACCTACAAATGTGAACTGACGTTCAAAAATAAAACATTTGAAAACGGACCATTTTCCACATTTCTGAAGCATGACGTAATGGGGGGGTGTTATCTCTTTTGTCGAAAATCAGCCGTTTTTGCTCGAACATTAAATGCCTCCAAATGGTATTTAATTAACTTCCCGAGCCCCTGGAAGCATGAAAATCACTTTAAACATGCTAATTTTAGCTCTAACACTGATGATCCACCTACAAATGTGAACTGACGTTCAAAAATAAAACATTTGAAAACGGACCATTTTCCACATTTCTGAAGCATGACGTAATGGGGGGGTGTTATCTCTTTTGTCGAAAATCAGCCGTTTTTGCTCGAACATTAAATGCCTCCAAATGGTATTTAATTAACTTCCCGGGGTGAAGAAACCCTTTTTGAGAACTCAGAGTGAGTAAATTGGCCATTTTCATGCACTTTTAACCATTCCATAAATCTTGTGTTTTGGGCCCCTGGAAGCATGAAAATCACTTTAAACATGCTAATTTTAGCTCTAACACTGATGATCCACCTACAAATGTGAACTGACGTTCAAAAATAAAACATTTGAAAACGGACCATTTTCCACATTTCTGAAGCATGACGTAATGGGGGGGTGTTATCTCTTTTGTCGAAAATCAGCCGTTTTTGCTCGAACATTAAATGCCTCCAAATGGTATTTAATTAACTTCCCGAGCCCCTGGAAGCATGAAAATCACTTTAAACATGCTAATTTTAGCTCTAACACTGATGATCCACCTACAAATGTGAACTGACGTTCAAAAATAAAACATTTGAAAACGGACCATTTTCCACATTTCTGAAGCATGACGTAATGGGGGGGTGTTATCTCTTTTGTCGAAAATCAGCCGTTTTTGCTCGAACATTAAATGCCTCCAAATGGTATTTAATTAACTTCCCGAGCCCCTGGAAGCATGAAAATCACTTTAAACATGCTAATTTTAGCTCTAACACTGATGATCCACCTACAAATGTGAACTGACGTTCAAAAATAAAACATTTGAAAACGGACCATTTTCCACATTTCTGAAGCATGACGTAATGGGGGGGTGTTATCTCTTTTGTCGAAAATCAGCCGTTTTTGCTCGAACATTAAATGCCTCCAAATGGTATTTAATTAACTTCCCGGGGTGAAGAAACCCTTTTTGAGAACTCAGAGTGAGTAAATTGGCCATTTTCATGCACTTTTAACCATTCCATAAATCTTGTGTTTTGGGCCCCTGGAAGCATGAAAATCACTTTAAACATGCTAATTTTAGCTCTAACACTGATGATCCACCTACAAATGTGAACTGACGTTCAAAAATAAAACATTTGAAAACGGACCATTTTCCACATTTCTGAAGCATGACGTAATGGGGGGGTGTTATCTCGTTTGTCGAAAATCAGCCGTTTTTGCTCGAACATTAAATGCCTCCAAATGGTATTTAATTAACTTCCCGGGGTGAAGAAACCCTTTTTGAGAACTCAGAGTGAGTAAATTGGCCATTTTCATGCACTTTTAACCATTCCATAAATCTTGTGTTTTGGGCCCCTGGAAGCATGAAAATCACTTTAAACATGCTAATTTTAGCTCTAACACTGATGATCCACCTACAAATGTGAACTGACGTTCAAAAATAAAACATTTGAAAACGGACCATTTTCCACATTTCTGAAGCATGACGTAATGGGGGGGTGTTATCTCTTTTGTCGAAAATCAGCCGTTTTTGCTCGAACATTAAATGCCTCCAAATGGTATTTAATTAACTTCCCGAGCCCCTGGAAGCATGAAAATCACTTTAAACATGCTAATTTTAGCTCTAACACTGATGATCCACCTACAAATGTGAACTGACGTTCAAAAATAAAACATTTGAAAACGGACCATTTTCCACATTTCTGAAGCATGACGTAATGGGGGGGTGTTATCTCTTTTGTCGAAAATCAGCCGTTTTTGCTCGAACATTAAATGCCTCCAAATGGTATTTAATTAACTTCCCGAGCCCCTGGAAGCATGAAAATCACTTTAAACATGCTAATTTTAGCTCTAACACTGATGATCCACCTACAAATGTGAACTGACGTTCAAAAATAAAACATTTGAAAACGGACCATTTTCCACATTTCTGAAGCATGACGTAATGGGGGGGTGTTATCTCTTTTGTCGAAAATCAGCCGTTTTTGCTCGAACATTAAATGCCTCCAAATGGTATTTAATTAACTTCCCGAGCCCCTGGAAGCATGAAAATCACTTTAAACATGCTAATTTTAGCTCTAACACTGATGATCCACCTACAAATGTGAACTGACGTTCAAAAATAAAACATTTGAAAGCGGACCATTTTCCACATTTCTGAAGCATGACGTAATGGGGGGGTGTTATCTCTTTTGTCGAAAATCAGCCGTTTTTGCTCGAACATTAAATGCCTCCAAATGGTATTTAATTAACTTCCCGGGGTGAAGAAACCCTTTTTGAGAACTCAGAGTGAGTAAATTGGCCATTTTCATGCACTTTTAACCATTCCATAAATCTTGTGTTTTGGGCCCCTGGAAGCATGAAAATCACTTTAAACATGCTAATTTTAGCTCTAACACTGATGATCCACCTACAAATGTGAACTGACGTTCAAAAATAAAACATTTGAAAACGGACCATTTTCCACATTTCTGAAGCATGACGTAATGGGGGGTGTTATCTCTTTTGTCGAAAATCAGCCGTTTTTGCTCGAACATTAAATGCCTCCAAATGGTATTTAATTAACTTCCCGAGCCCCTGGAAGCATGAAAATCACTTTAAACATGCTAATTTTAGCTCTAACACTGATGATCCACCTACAAATGTGAACTGACGTTCAAAAATAAAACATTTGAAAACGGACCATTTTCCACATTTCTGAAGCATGACGTAATGGGGGGGTGTTATCTCTTTTGTCGAAAATCAGCCGTTTTTGCTCGAACATTAAATGCCTCCAAATGGTATTTAATTAACTTCCCGAGCCCCTGGAAGCATGAAAATCACTTTAAACATGCTAATTTTAGCTCTAACACTGATGATCCACCTACAAATGTGAACTGACGTTCAAAAATAAAACATTTGAAAACGGACCATTTTCCACATTTCTGAAGCATGACGTAATGGGGGGGTGTTATCTCTTTTGTCGAAAATCAGCCGTTTTTGCTCGAACATTAAATGCCTCCAAATGGTATTTAATTAACTTCCCGAGCCCCTGGAAGCATGAAAATCACTTTAAACATGCTAATTTTAGCTCTAACACTGATGATCCACCTACAAATGTGAACTGACGTTCAAAAATAAAACATTTGAAAACGGACCATTTTCCACATTTCTGAAGCATGACGTAATGGGGGGGTGTTATCTCTTTTGTCGAAAATCAGCCGTTTTTGCTCGAACATTAAATGCCTCCAAATGGTATTTAATTAACTTCCCGGGGTGAAGAAACCCTTTTTGAGAACTCAGAGTGAGTAAATTGGCCATTTTCATGCACTTTTAACCATTCCATAAATCTTGTGTTTTGGGCCCCTGGAAGCATGAAAATCACTTTAAACATGCTAATTTTAGCTCTAACACTGATGATCCACCTACAAATGTGAACTGACGTTCAAAAATAAAACATTTGAAAACGGACCATTTTCCACATTTCTGAAGCATGACGTAATGGGGGGGTGTTATCTCTTTTGTCGAAAATCAGCCGTTTTTGCTCGAACATTAAATGCCTCCAAATGGTATTTAATTAACTTCCCGAGCCCCTGGAAGCATGAAAATCACTTTAAACATGCTAATTTTAGCTCTAACACTGATGATCCACCTACAAATGTGAACTAACGTTCAAAAATAAAACATTTGAAAACGGACCATTTTCCACATTTCTAAAGCATGACGTAATGGGGGGGTGTTATCTCTTTTGTCGAAAATCAGCCGTTTTTGCTCGAACATTAAATGCCTCCAAATGGTATTTAATTAACTTCCCGAGCCCCTGGAAGCATGAAAATCACTTTAAACATGCTAATTTTAGCTCTAACACTGATGATCCACCTACAAATGTGAACTGACGTTCAAAAATAAAACATTTGAAAACGGACCATTTTCCACATTTCTGAAGCATGACGTAATGGGGGGGGTGTTATCTCTTTTGTCGAAAATCAGCCGTTTTTGCTCGAACATTAAATGCCTCCAAATGGTATTTAATTAACTTCCCGGGGTGAAGAAACCCTTTTTGAGAACTCAGAGTGAGTAAATTGGCCATTTTCATGCACTTTTAACCATTCCATAAATCTTGTGTTTTGGGCCCCTGGAAGCATGAAAATCACTTTAAACATGCTAATTTTAGCTCTAACACTGATGATCCACCTACAAATGTGAACTGACGTTCAAAAATAAAACATTTGAAAACAGACCATTTTCCACATTTCTGAAGCATGACGTAATGGGGGGTGTTATCTCTTTTGTCGAAAATCAGCCGTTTTTGCTCGAACATTAAATGCCTCCAAATGGTATTTAATTAACTTCCCGGGGTGAAGAAACCCTTTTTGAGAACTCAGAGTGAGTAAATTGGCCATTTTCATGCACTTTTAACCATTCCATAAATCTTGTGTTTTGGGCCCCTGGAAGCATGAAAATCACTTTAAACATGCTAATTTTAGCTCTAACACTGATGATCCACCTACAAATGTGAACTGACGTTCAAAAATAAAACATTTGAAAACGGACCATTTTCCACATTTCTGAAGCATGACGTAATGGGGGGGTGTTATCTCTTTTGTCGAAAATCAGCCGTTTTTGCTCGAACATTAAATGCCTCCAAATGGTATTTAATTAACTTCCCGGGGTGAAGAAACCCTTTTTGAGAACTCAGAGTGAGTAAATTGGCCATTTTCATGCACTTTTAACCATTCCATAAATCTTGTGTTTTGGGCCCCTGGAAGCATGAAAATCACTTTAAACATGCTAATTTTAGCTCTAACACTGATGATCCACCTACAAATGTGAACTGACGTTCAAAAATAAAACATTTGAAAACGGACCATTTTCCACATTTCTGAAGCATGACGTAATGGGGGGGTGTTATCTCTTTTGTCGAAAATCAGCCGTTTTTGCTCGAACATTAAATGCCTCCAAATGGTATTTAATTAACTTCCCGAGCCCCTGGAAGCATGAAAATCACTTTAAACATGCTAATTTTAGCTCTAACACTGATGATCCACCTACAAATGTGAACTGACGTTCAAAAATAAAACATTTGAAAACGGACCATTTTCCACATTTCTGAAGCATGACGTAATGGGGGGGTGTTATCTCTTTTGTCGAAAATCAGCCGTTTTTGCTCGAACATTAAATGCCTCCAAATGGTATTTAATTAACTTCCCGAGCCCCTGGAAGCATGAAAATCACTTTAAACATGCTAATTTTAGCTCTAACACTGATGATCCACCTACAAATGTGAACTGACGTTCAAAAATAAAACATTTGAAAACGGACCATTTTCCACATTTCTGAAGCATGACGTAATGGGGGGGTGTTATCTCTTTTGTCGAAAATCAGCCGTTTTTGCTCGAACATTAAATGCCTCCAAATGGTATTTAATTAACTTCCCGAGCCCCTGGAAGCATGAAAATCACTTTAAACATGCTAATTTTAGCTCTAACACTGATGATCCACCTACAAATGTGAACTGACGTTCAAAAATAAAACATTTGAAAACGGACCATTTTCCACATTTCTGAAGCATGACGTAATGGGGGGGTGTTATCTCTTTTGTCGAAAATCAGCCGTTTTTGCTCGAACATTAAATGCCTCCAAATGGTATTTAATTAACTTCCCGGGGTGAAGAAACCCTTTTTGAGAACTCAGAGTGAGTAAATTGGCCATTTTCATGCACTTTTAACCATTCCATAAATCTTGTGTTTTGGGCCCCTGGAAGCATGAAAATCACTTTAAACATGCTAATTTTAGCTCTAACACTGATGATCCACCTACAAATGTGAACTGACGTTCAAAAATAAAACATTTGAAAACGGACCATTTTCCACATTTCTGAAGCATGACGTAATGGGGGGGTGTTATCTCTTTTGTCGAAAATCAGCCGTTTTTGCTCGAACATTAAATGCCTCCAAATGGTATTTAATTAACTTCCCGGGGTGAAGAAACCCTTTTTGAGAACTCAGAGTGAGTAAATTGGCCATTTTCATGCACTTTTAACCATTCCATAAATCTTGTGTTTTGGGCCCCTGGAAGCATGAAAATCACTTTAAACATGCTAATTTTAGCTCTAACACTGATGATCCACCTACAAATGTGAACTGACGTTCAAAAATAAAACATTTGAAAACGGACCATTTTCCACATTTCTGAAGCATGACGTAATGGGGGGGTGTTATCTCTTTTGTCGAAAATCAGCCGTTTTTGCTCGAACATTAAATGCCTCCAAATGGTATTTAATTAACTTCCCGGGGTGAAGAAACCCTTTTTGAGAACTCAGAGTGAGTAAATTGGCCATTTTCATGCACTTTTAACCATTCCATAAATCTTGTGTTTTGGGCCCCTGGAAGCATGAAAATCACTTTAAACATGCTAATTTTAGCTCTAACACTGATGATCCACCTACAAATGTGAACTGACGTTCAAAAATAAAACATTTCAAAACGGACCATTTTCCACATTTCTGAAGCATGACGTAATGGGGGGGTGTTATCTCTTTTGTCGAAAATCAGCCGTTTTTGCTCGAACATTAAATGCCTCCAAATGGTATTTAATTAACTTCCCGAGCCCCTGGAAGCATGAAAATCACTTTAAACATGCTAATTTTAGCTCTAACACTGATGATCCACCTACAAATGTGAACTGACGTTCAAAAATAAAACATTTGAAAACGGACCATTTTCCACATTTCTGAAGCATGACGTAATGGGGGGGTGTTATCTCTTTTGTCGAAAATCAGCCGTTTTTGCTCGAACATTAAATGCCTCCAAATGGTATTTAATTAACTTCCCGGGGTGAAGAAACCCTTTTTGAGAACTCAGAGTGAGTAAATTGGCCATTTTCATGCACTTTTAACCATTCCATAAATCTTGTGTTTTGGGCCCCTGGAAGCATGAAAATCACTTTAAACATGCTAATTTTAGCTCTAACACTGATGATCCACCTACAAATGTGAACTGACGTTCAAAAATAAAACATTTGAAAACGGACCATTTTCCACATTTCTGAAGCATGACGTAATGGGGGGGTGTTATCTCTTTTGTCGAAAATCAGCCGTTTTTGCTCGAACATTAAATGCCTCCAAATGGTATTTAATTAACTTCCCGAGCCCCTGGAAGCATGAAAATCACTTTAAACATGCTAATTTTAGCTCTAACACTGATGATCCACCTACAAATGTGAACTGACGTTCAAAAATAAAACATTTGAAAACGGACCATTTTCCACATTTCTGAAGCATGACGTAATGGGGGGGTGTTATCTCTTTTGTCGAAAATCAGCCGTTTTTGCTCGAACATTAAATGCCTCCAAATGGTATTTAATTAACTTCCCGAGCCCCTGGAAGCATGAAAATCACTTTAAACATGCTAATTTTAGCTCTAACACTGATGATCCACCTACAAATGTGAACTGACGTTCAAAAATAAAACATTTGAAAACGGACCATTTTCCACATTTCTGAAGCATGACGTAATGGGGGGGTGTTATCTCTTTTGTCGAAAATCAGCCGTTTTTGCTCGAACATTAAATGCCTCCAAATGGTATTTAATTAACTTCCCGGGGTGAAGAAACCCTTTTTGAGAACTCAGAGTGAGTAAATTGGCCATTTTCATGCACTTTTAACCATTCCATAAATCTTGTGTTTTGGGCCCCTGGAAGCATGAAAATCACTTTAAACATGCTAATTTTAGCTCTAACACTGATGATCCACCTACAAATGTGAACTGACGTTCAAAAATAAAACATTTGAAAACGGACCATTTTCCACATTTCTGAAGCATGACGTAATGGGGGGGTGTTATCTCTTTTGTCGAAAATCAGCCGTTTTTGCTCGAACATTAAATGCCTCCAAATGGTATTTAATTAACTTCCCGAGCCCCTGGAAGCATGAAAATCACTTTAAACATGCTAATTTTAGCTCTAACACTGATGATCCACCTACAAATGTGAACTGACGTTCAAAAATAAAACATTTGAAAACGGACCATTTTCCACATTTCTGAAGCATGACGTAATGGGGGGGTGTTATCTCTTTTGTCGAAAATCAGCCGTTTTTGCTCGAACATTAAATGCCTCCAAATGGTATTTAATTAACTTCCCGAGCCCCTGGAAGCATGAAAATCACTTTAAACATGCTAATTTTAGCTCTAACACTGATGATCCACCTACAAATGTGAACTGACGTTCAAAAATAAAACATTTGAAAACGGACCATTTTCCACATTTCTGAAGCATGACGTAATGGGGGGGTGTTATCTCTTTTGTCGAAAATCAGCCGTTTTTGCTCGAACATTAAATGCCTCCAAATGGTATTTAATTAACTTCCCGAGCCCCTGGAAGCATGAAAATCACTTTAAACATGCTAATTTTAGCTCTAACACTGATGATCCACCTACAAATGTGAACTGACGTTCAAAAATAAAACATTTGAAAACGGACCATTTTCCACATTTCTGAAGCATGACGTAATGGGGGGGTGTTATCTCTTTTGTCGAAAATCAGCCGTTTTTGCTCGAACATTAAATGCCTCCAAATGGTATTTAATTAACTTCCCGAGCCCCTGGAAGCATGAAAATCACTTTAAACATGCTAATTTTAGCTCTAACACTGATGATCCACCTACAAATGTGAACTGACGTTCAAAAATAAAACATTTGAAAACGGACCATTTTCCACATTTCTGAAGCATGACGTAATGGGGGGGTGTTATCTCTTTTGTCGAAAATCAGCCGTTTTTGCTCGAACATTAAATGCCTCCAAATGGTATTTAATTAACTTCCCGGGGTGAAGAAACCCTTTTTGAGAACTCAGAGTGAGTAAATTGGCCATTTTCATGCACTTTTAACCATTCCATAAATCTTGTGTTTTGGGCCCCTGGAAGCATGAAAATCACTTTAAACATGCTAATTTTAGCTCTAACACTGATGATCCACCTACAAATGTGAACTGACGTTCAAAAATAAAACATTTGAAAACGGACCATTTTCCACATTTCTGAAGCATGACGTAATGGGGGGGTGTTATCTCTTTTGTCGAAAATCAGCCGTTTTTGCTCGAACATTAAATGCCTCCAAATGGTATTTAATTAACTTCCCGAGCCCCTGGAAGCATGAAAATCACTTTAAACATGCTAATTTTAGCTCTAACACTGATGATCCACCTACAAATGTGAACTGACGTTCAAAAATAAAACATTTGAAAACGGACCATTTTCCACATTTCTGAAGCATGACGTAATGGGGGGGTGTTATCTCTTTTGTCGAAAATCAGCCGTTTTTGCTCGAACATTAAATGCCTCCAAATGGTATTTAATTAACTTCCCGAGCCCCTGGAAGCATGAAAATCACTTTAAACATGCTAATTTTAGCTCTAACACTGATGATCCACCTACAAATGTGAACTGACGTTCAAAAATAAAACATTTGAAAACGGACCATTTTCCACATTTCTGAAGCATGACGTAATGGGGGGGTGTTATCTCTTTTGTCGAAAATCAGCCGTTTTTGCTCGAACATTAAATGCCTCCAAATGGTATTTAATTAACTTCCCGGGGTGAAGAAACCCTTTTTGAGAACTCAGAGTGAGTAAATTGGCCATTTTCATGCACTTTTAACCATTCCATAAATCTTGTGTTTTGGGCCCCTGGAAGCATGAAAATCACTTTAAACATGCTAATTTTAGCTCTAACACTGATGATCCACCTACAAATGTGAACTGACGTTCAAAAATAAAACATTTGAAAACGGACCATTTTCCACATTTCTGAAGCATGACGTAATGGGGGGGTGTTATCTCTTTTGTCGAAAATCAGCCGTTTTTGCTCGAACATTAAATGCCTCCAAATGGTATTTAATTAACTTCCCGAGCCCCTGGAAGCATGAAAATCACTTTAAACATGCTAATTTTAGCTCTAACACTGATGATCCACCTACAAATGTGAACTGACGTTCAAAAATAAAACATTTGAAAACGGACCATTTTCCACATTTCTGAAGCATGACGTAATGGGGGGGTGTTATCTCTTTTGTCGAAAATCAGCCGTTTTTGCTCGAACATTAAATGCCTCCAAATGGTATTTAATTAACTTCCCGGGGTGAAGAAACCCTTTTTGAGAACTCAGAGTGAGTAAATTGGCCATTTTCATGCACTTTTAACCATTCCATAAATCTTGTGTTTTGGGCCCCTGGAAGCATGAAAATCACTTTAAACATGCTAATTTTAGCTCTAACACTGATGATCCACCTACAAATGTGAACTGACGTTCAAAAATAAAACATTTGAAAACGGACCATTTTCCACATTTCTGAAGCATGACGTAATGGGGGGGTGTTATCTCTTTTGTCGAAAATCAGCCGTTTTTGCTCGAACATTAAATGCCTCCAAATGGTATTTAATTAACTTCCCGGGGTGAAGAAACCCTTTTTGAGAACTCAGAGTGAGTAAATTGGCCATTTTCATGCACTTTTAACCATTCCATAAATCTTGTGTTTTGGGCCCCTGGAAGCATGAAAATCACTTTAAACATGCTAATTTTAGCTCTAACACTGATGATCCACCTACAAAATGTGAACTGACGTTCAAAAATAAAACATTTGAAAACGGACCATTTTCCACATTTCTGAAGCATGACGTAATGGGGGGGTGTTATCTCTTTTGTCGAAAATCAGCCGTTTTTGCTCGAACATTAAATGCCTCCAAATGGTATTTAATTAACTTCCCGAGCCCCTGGAAGCATGAAAATCACTTTTAAACATGCTAATTTTAGCTCTAACACTGATGATCCACCTACAAATGTGAACTGACGTTCAAAAATAAAACATTTGAAAACGGACCATTTTCCACATTTCTGAAGCATGACGTAATGGGGGGGTGTTATCTCTTTTGTCGAAAATCAGCCGTTTTTGCTCGAACATTAAATGCCTCCAAATGGTATTTAATTAACTTCCCGGGGTGAAGAAACCCTTTTGAGAACTCAGAGTGAGTAAATTGGCCATTTTCATGCACTTTTAACCATTCCATAAATCTTGTGTTTTGGGCCCCTGGAAGCATGAAAATCACTTTAAACATGCTAATTTTAGCTCTAACACTGATGATCCACCTACAAATGTGAACTGACGTTCAAAAATAAAACATTTGAAAACGGACCATTTTCCACATTTCTGAAGCATGACGTAATGGGGGGGTGTTATCTCTTTTGTCGAAAATCAGCCGTTTTTGCTCGAACATTAAATGCCTCCAAATGGTATTTAATTAACTTCCCGGGGTGAAGAAACCCTTTTTGAGAACTCAGAGTGAGTAAATTGGCCATTTTCATGCACTTTTAACCATTCCATAAATCTTGTGTTTTGGGCCCCTGGAAGCATGAAAATCACTTTAAACATGCTAATTTTAGCTCTAACACTGATGATCCACCTACAAATGTGAACTGACGTTCAAAAATAAAACATTTGAAAACGGACCATTTTCCACATTTCTGAAGCATGACGTAATGGGGGGGTGTTATCTCTTTTGTCGAAAATCAGCCGTTTTTGCTCGAACATTAAATGCCTCCAAATGGTATTTAATTAACTTCCCGAGCCCCTGGAAGCATGAAAATCACTTTAAACATGCTAATTTTAGCTCTAACACTGATGATCCACCTACAAATGTGAACTGACGTTCAAAAATAAAACATTTGAAAACGGACCATTTTCCACATTTCTGAAGCATGACGTAATGGGGGGGTGTTATCTCTTTTGTCGAAAATCAGCCGTTTTTGCTCGAACATTAAATGCCTCCAAATGGTATTTAATTAACTTCCCGAGCCCCTGGAAGCATGAAAATCACTTTAAACATGCTAATTTTAGCTCTAACACTGATGATCCACCTACAAATGTGAACTGACGTTCAAAAATAAAACATTTGAAAACGGACCATTTTCCACATTTCTGAAGCATGACGTAATGGGGGGTGTTATCTCTTTTGTCGAAAATCAGCCGTTTTTGCTCGAACATTAAATGCCTCCAAATGGTATTTAATTAACTTCCCGAGCCCCTGGAAGCATGAAAATCACTTTAAACATGCTAATTTTAGCTCTAACACTGATGATCCACCTACAAATGTGAACTGACGTTCAAAAATAAAACATTTGAAAGCGGACCATTTTCCACATTTCTGAAGCATGACGTAATGGGGGGTGTTATCTCTTTTGTCGAAAATCAGCCGTTTTTGCTCGAACATTAAATGCCTCCAAATGGTATTTAATTAACTTCCCGAGCCCCTGGAAGCATGAAAATCACTTTAAAACATGCTAATTTTAGCTCTAACACTGATGATCCACCTACAAATGTGAACTGACGTTCAAAAATAAAACATTTGAAAACGGACCATTTTCCACATTTCTGAAGCATGACGTAATGGGGGGGTGTTATCTCTTTTGTCGAAAATCAGTCGTTTTTGCTCGAACATTAAATGCCTCCAAATGGTATTTAATTAACTTCCCGGGGTGAAGAAACCCTTTTTGAGAACTCAGAGTGAGTATATTGGCCATTTTCATGCACTTTTAACCATTCCATAAATCTTGTGTTTTGGGCCCCTGGAAGCATGAAAATCACTTTAAACATGCTAATTTTAGCTCTAACACTGATGATCCACCTACAAATGTGAACTGACGTTCAAAAATAAAACATTTGAAAACGGACCATTTTCCACATTTCTGAAGCATGACGTAATGGGGGGGTGTTATCTCTTTTGTCGAAAATCAGCCGTTTTTGCTCGAACATTAAATGCCTCCAAATGGTATTTAATTAACTTCCCGAGCCCCTGGAAGCATGAAAATCACTTTAAACATGCTAATTTTAGCTCTAACACTGATGATCCACCTACAAATGTGAACTGACGTTCAAAAATAAAACATTTGAAAACGGACCATTTTCCACATTTCTGAAGCATGACGTAATGGGGGGGTGTTATCTCTTTTGTCGAAAATCAGCCGTTTTTGCTCGAACATTAAATGCCTCCAAATGGT